>NC_134358.1:517485562-517530562 GCF_048569485.1 Anomaloglossus baeobatrachus
CATAATTATCCCACACTTTCCATGATTTGCACGTACTCTTCCTGTTCACGTTAAATTTTATTTTTGTACGTGTGCCAAGTTTTAATTAAACTACCTAAATGGTCTAACAACTTATGAATCTATAATCACATCTTCAGCAACAATATTGTCTGCGTTCCAGACAGAATATTCATCACCTGAAAGCTGGCGCAGAAATGAGGGCCACGTGATGAGAACTGATGTATTGTGTGACTGCCACTAGACCAGAAGATGGGGTCATCTCCCACCGCCTGCCAGAGATGTATTGTGGAAAAATGTATCCATTGGCATAAAACGGAGAAAAAAAAGCACCCATAACTTTAAATGATGGTTGTATAGAACATAATGAGCAAGAAGAATATTAATTAAAATTTCTAATTTTCTCCCAAGATTTCTTACATTTTAGGTTTATCTCCTTCGTTGATGCAATAGCCATGGCTAATTAAATGTGGTGTAATATGTATGGTTTTAATGCAAAGAGAAAAGAGGGTTTTTCAGCTACAGAAGTTTTTCACTTGCTCATTTTAAAGTAGGTTTCTGCCACTGCAAGCTGCCACCCAGCATTAATCAAAGCGTCCTAAGCTATGCCCCTTTTTCAACAGTCTAAATGAATTAGTACTATTGCTTGTGAAATGATTAAAAAAATGAGACATAAGTACCGTTGGAGAATTTTTTTGTTGTCCTTTTTAGGTCTAGATATGTAAGAAAGTCTACTATAAAGATTCCTTAATCTTCTAATCTTCTGTTCTACAAACTATCATACCTCAGTTTTGATCCGCGGCCTCCTTTGCTGTGGTCCGTTTCCTTTTCTGCTGAGCCACAGTCTGGTTCGCTCGATGTTCTGGTTCTGAACACTTTGTCTCTGTGTGGACACTTTGTGTGTTCATTGCCTTTCTGCCAACAAGTGTTTCCTGTGCTGTGATTTGGCCTGCGGGTGTGACTGTAGCTTCCCCAGGCTTCCATTTCCCACTGGTGATATATTCCTGAAGTGGACCCTGCTTGGAACTCCAGCTTGTTTGTTTTGTATTTCTCCTGGCAGATTTTATCTTTTGGTTTACCTTATTTTACTCTGCACCTTCCACTGGATTCTTTAGGAGATAAGTGGAACCCTCGATGGCCACTTAGGAAGGAAAGGTCCCTGTGGTCATCTGAGTCACCCGGTTAGGGTTGTTTCAATCTGTGCAGGGGCATTTAAGGTACTGCATAGCTTGGACCTCAAGTCTGTACAAGAACCAGGCGGGTCAGCTGCATTAATTTAATGTAAGACCTTATTTTTCATTATTTACCATGTGTGCACATTGACTGTCAAATGTTATCTGTCCAATACATATGAGCCCAGCTTGTCCATTCACTTGTGAGAAAAGCCGCAGCCAGACACCTCTGGCAATAGCTTACCACCACTGAAAACAAAAGAATTGGGCATTCTGTCCCACTACATCATCTGTTGGGGTACATTCGGGAGGCTCAGAATGAGCCGGCTCATTCTATGTGTATTGGTGCCTATAAGGCAGGAGCAGCTAGGTAGGACAATGAAAATATGAGTTTGAGGGATCACGGTCTTAAAAGTCCTGCCAAATGTCCATGTCAATGAATGTGTACACAGAAGGATGACAATCACTGTGTAAGACCACACATTAAACTTCCAAGCCCTAAATGTGCAAAAATGTAAAATAATTAATTTTTTTACCCCAAACACATTCCCTCTTTGAGTGCAGGGTTGGGGAGCAAAGAGGCTCAATGAAGGGAAGACTGTACTCAGAGGGGAGGTTAGCGCACCGATTACCTGCTTTAGCAGCAACTAAAAGCGGCATCTGAAGGAGCATGAACTGTGCAGGTGACACCGCAAAGTGTTTGGGAGGGAAATGTCCAAAATAAGGTAGTGTAGTTATAAGTTTTTGTAATGTTCTTTAATATCTGGAGGATAATTAACAAAAAAATCCAAAGTGTTCAAGAGGAGAAGATTCCCTTTGAGTTGTACCCATTTATTTCTAATATGTCACGTGACAAATGATATAGCATTTACTAGAATTGGTACAGATTTATTTGCAGGACTCTATTGGCCACCTCTGTGATGTATGGCCCGTGGGCAAGAGCCATGAGCACCCCCCCACCTGATGGCATCCGCTGCTCTTCTTTTGATTAGCTGCCCTACACGATGACATTGCTCAAGGCTGGCTAATCCAAAGAAGAGCCGCGGATGCCGGTCAGTAGGGGGCAGTTTTTTGAGGGCCCAGCAGCCACAGATTGATGCGGCCCATTGACCGGGTCATGAGAATCAATTTGCGCCATCTCTAGTATTTACTAACCATGCATTTAGGTTCCTTTTTAGCCTTTATCTTGAATTTAATACTAGAGCTCTCTGTTTCTTCATCCGCTATAAACGTTACCATGGGAGAGATGTATATGTATAAATGTGTATTTACTGAGCAGTTTACACTATTTATTCTTCCCATTACATTGTGATCTACTGTGTGTGCAAGTTATTACAAACCGGCAACAAGACGATGAAAAAGAATAAACCTGTTGGCTGTGAAATGTGCTCAGTGAAATGAGCACTTAGGGTGAAATATGCAGGCGCCGGCGACACCCCCTCTCCTGTCCCTATTTAATATGCCAGCGTTCTAGGCACCTTGGCAGAAAAGCTCTCGGAGAAGATCTTTCATCAGTGTATGAAAGCCGCGCACCTTCGTTTTGATTTATGGTACAATAGAAGGTGCTTAAAAGGTGGTGAATAATGGCCCAGAAGCACTGGCACAGGCGCTGAAATTGAGGTGTCAGCACCGGCGAGCCCTCACTCTCAGGGAGATGGATGGACGCAGGGTTACAGGTGGAGGAGCTGGACGACTTTTTCAACTTCGTTCTTTATTAAAAAAATTTTTTGTTAATTTTGCATTTATGCAGACAAGTGTTATCCCCCCCCGCACTCAATAACAGGAGCTATTAACCAGTGCACGTAACAGTTGGCTTAAATAGTACCTTTCACTACATTTTTCATGTTAAACCAGGGCACATTACTAATAAGCACCGCACCGCGGAATTATGAATTATTTTTTTGTTTCCTTTTTTTCCTTTTTAATTTTGTCTCTCTGTTGCAGAGTTATTTGTAAACAAAGTATTGGCTTCCAACCAATTTTTTGTTTTTTTGTAAAACATCCAAGTGGGCATTACCAGAGAGATTTCACTGGGAGGGGGAGATATTTTGTACTTCTTCCTCTTCTGACAATGGCCATTCATAAGCAGGTAGCAACACACTGGGGAAGGAACATGTTCCTGCAATAGCATTGACAATCGGTCTGATCAGTTGCAGACGGACTAGATGTGCTGGAGAACAGCAGAGCTGAGTGTGACCGATTTATCAGTTTTCAGTAATAAGCACCAGCAGTCAGTGTGGGGTGCGGGTCGGTAACTGCAGAGGTTTAGGCTGCTTTCACACATCCGGCTTGAGCTCTGCGGCTCAATCCGGCTGTGCAAGCTATGCAACGGATGCGGTGAACACACCGCATCCTTTGCATAAGCTTTTCCTTTGCGGCCAGTCCGGTTTTTGCCGCTTGCGGCATGCTACTGAGCATGCGCAGTGGCAAAAACCGCATGCGGCAGCCGGATGCGGTTATTGCCGCATCGCGCCGCATCCGGCCGCCATAGGCATGCATTGAAAAATGCGCCGCGATGCGCGTTTTTTTGCCGCACGAAAAAACGTGCAAGGCGCAACGTTCCATCCGGCCGCCGCATCGGCTAAATCTGCCGCATGCGGCAAAAAACGGATGGAACGCAAGGCCTTGTGGCACAATGCGGCACTAATTAAAGTCTATGCAGAAAAAACGCAACCGGCAGCAAAAAAAAAACGGTTGCGATTTTCCTGCAAAGTGCCGGATTGGGCCGCATAGCAGAAACTGGAGGTGTGAAAGCAGCCTGAGTGTCCATACAAACATTTCTAGTAGCTTTCCTCTCAAATTCAAATGAACTTTATTGGTAGGACCAAACATATTAGCGTTTCCAAAGCAAGTGTAGTGCTGCCAACTCTGATGTACTGGCTCTCCCCACACTGACTGCTGGAGCTGAAAGCTGTTATTCACACTCAGGTCTGCTGTGCTTTGGTACATGTCATCACCCTGCAGTGAGGGAAACAGACCAAGTCACACAGAGCCTCTTCTGAGTTATTTTTTTGTTTTGTTTTTTTTTATGTGGATGTAGGATTATGATTGGCAGAGCTGGCAGCACTATGACAGAAGAGCTGGCGGTGTTTGTATTGAGATGAGAGCTGATAGTTATTAATCACACTCGGGTCTGCTGTGCTCTGGCCCGTCATCACTATACAGTGAGGAAAGCAAACCATGTCACACAGAGCCTGTTCTGAGCTATAGTAGGGTGTGATTTTTTTTTTTTTATATGTATGATTATGATTGGCAGAGCTGGCAACACTATGACAGAAGAGCTGGCGGTGTTTGTAATGCGATGAGAGCTGATGGCTATTATTCACACTCAGGTTTGCTGTGCTTCAGCACGTCCTCACACTGCAATGAGGAGAGCAGACTGTCAATGCCAGGGGGGGGGGCGACGACGACATGTTCTTTCCCCAGTGCTTGCGGCCTGCTTATGATTGGTCAATGTCAGAAAGAGGAAAAAGTACACGCCCCAGTGACGTCCTCTGTTAATGGCTACGTGAGCTTAAATTATATGAACTGTTTAGGCTACTTTCACACATCCGGTTTGAGCAGTGCGGCTATATCCGGCTGTGAAACCTATGCAACGGATGTGGCGAAAACACCGCATCCTTTGCATAAGTTTTTACATGCGGCCCGTCCGTTTTTTTCCGGTTGCGGCATGCTACTAAGCAGGCGCAGTGGAAGAAACCGCATGCGGCGGCCGGATGCGTTTTTTCCGCATCGCGCCGAATCCTGCGTCCATAGCCATGCATTGAAAAATGCGCCGTGGCGGCCGGATGCGGTGCGATGCGGTTTTTTTACCGGAGCAAAAAACATGCCAGGGAACGTTCCATCCGGCCGCGGCATCGGCTAAATCTGCCGCATGCGGCAAAAAAAACGGACCGAACGCAAGCCCATGCGGCACAATACGGCACTAATGTAAGTCTATGCAAAAAACACCCGCAACCGCCGGCAAAAAAAAACGGTTGCGGTTTTTCTGCAGAGCGCCGTATTGTGCCGCAGAGCAAAAACCGGATGTGTGAAAGTAGCCTAAAGAGCCAAATACTTTGATTGCTACAATCTCTGCAATGGAGAAGCAAAATAAGTTTTCTGCATTGAAACGTCTATTACATCATGTGTCCAGTTCAATTTGAAAAATTTGTTGAAAGCTCCTCTTAAGTGGTTTTCCGAAGCTTGCATAAATTAGGTTGAAGAGTGGAAGCGGCAAAGAATAAATAACCTTGACTCACCCGATTTTTAAATTGTCCAGTATGGCCACTAAAGAGACCCTAAATTGTCTACCCCCTCAAAAATTGCAATATCATAATATCTAATGACTAAACATCTTAACTTGCTTTTGTGGAGACCCATATGAATAGACTGCTGAACTGTGAGTTTTTGCCATTTGAAGACATTGCTTACAAAGCCTAAGGGGTACTTTGCACACTACGACATCGCAGGTGCGTTGTCGGTGGAGTCAAATCGAAAGTGCCGCACATCCGGCGTCGCTGTCGACATCGGAGTATGTGAATCCTTTTTACTACGATTAACGAGCGCAAAAGCATCAGTCGAATGATCGGTGTAGGGTCCGACATTTCCAAAATTTCGGAAGGACCGATGTTACGATGTTGTTCCTCGTTCCAGCAGGCAGCACACATCGCTGTGTGTGTGAAGCCGCAGGAGCGAGGCACATCGCACATCGTCACATTGCCGTGTGACGTCGCAAGACCAGCCCCCTTAGGAAGGAGGCGGTTCGCCGGCCAGAGCGACGTCACAGGGCAGGTAAATGCATGTGAAGCTGCCGTAGCGATAAAGTAGCAAGATATTGCAGCTGGGGCGGGGACTATCGCGCTCTGCATCGCTGCCATCGGCTTGCGGTGTCGTAGTGTGCAAAGTACCCCTTAGTCATCCAAAATACATCACATCAATCAGAAGGTGCTGAATTACCAAGGTGACTAGTAGCCATTCTCTACAGTAAAATGACACCTGTACATCTACTCTGCTCCGTACATCTACTCTGCTCCATACTCCCTCTGCTCCATTCTCCCTCTGCTCCATACTCCCTCTGCTCCATACTCCCTCTGCTCCATTCTCCCTCTGCTCCATACTCCCTCTGCTCCATACTCCCTCTGCTCCATACTCCCTCTGCTCCATACTCCCTCTGCTCCATACCCCTCTGCTCCATACCCCTCTGCTCCATACTCCCTCTGCTCCATACTCCCTCTGCTCCATACTCCCTCTGCTCCATACTCCCTCTGCTCCATACTCCCTGTGCTCTGTTCTGTATTGTAATGCTTCCTACCTGTGCTATATGTACCGTCTTCCACTTATGCTATGTGTACTGTACTCTCTGCGCTGCGCCGGCCTCCCCCTCTGCGCGCTGCGTTGGCCTCCCCTTTGCGCCGCGTGCGCTGCCGACCTCCCCTTTGCGCCGCGTGCGCTACCGACCTCCCCTTTGCGCCGCTTGCGCTGCCGACCTCCCCTTTGCGCCGCTTGCGCTGCCGACCTCCCCTTTGCGCCGCTTGCGCTGCCGACCTCCCCTTTGCGCCGCGTGCGCTGCCGACCTCCCCTTTGCGCCGCGTGCGCTGCCGACCTCCCCTTTGCGCCGCGTGCGCTGCCGACCTCCCCTTTGCGCTGTGTGCACTACGCTGACTATCTACCTATTTTTGGATGATCTTTTGCCAAGCAGATGAGAATGCCTCCATGTATTCAGATTGTAAACAGTTTGTACTGTGCAGGACCCAGTAGACCTGTCTTGTATCTAAATACTTTTTTTTTTTTTTTTTAAAATATATTTTTTGTTGATATTTTGGGGGCTTTAAAACCAATAATGTTTTGTTTTTTTTCCCCTTCTATTGTGACTAATTACAATACTGTCATCCTCCACCCCTGTATTATGGGGAGAGCAGTAGCTTTTCTTCCTCCCTTTTCCATGTATACGTTCCCTGCCTTTGCGGTGTTTTTGCTGGTATTGCCCTTTCAGCTTATACTGTCCATACGCCCCATGTTCCCTCTGCGCTCCACTCACATTAGCGTGTCATTGTACAGATCCGCCAGAGGCAAACACTGAGCGAGTAAACCCTGAAAGCTTTGAAAACAAATAACGTCCTAAATAAGTGACCCGTCAGACCCTATTTATTTGACTAGTAGTTGCCCCGTGGTTGGCTTTATCCAGTAAAGGGTCCATTACATTATCAGAGCCCGGCACAGAGTGTCATTAGTGGGGCGGAGAGCGTCTGCCTCATTGTGCCGCATATTTCATTAATGCACATAAAGGTCCAATCACATCTCCATTTGCTATAATGCATGTTGTAAGTGCCGGTTTACATGCCAGGAGAGATCCTCTGCAGACATTTATTAGATTTCCATTTTATCACTGATTGATGTTCATGATCGTATTATTATATCCTGTCATTCATTTAAGCATCACTTTACCGTATACAGATAGAGGAGCAGCAGGTTTAGATAATATCTGTGAGAAATGCAGGTATCAAGGTTCAAGTGCTTTGCCAGGATATGAAAGAGACGTTTATAATGATAAATAACCCAGTAAGGATGGAAGTAATGCCGTAATGGATAAACATGGCCGCCACTAATACAAGAGCTAAGCCAGGACGCCTACTAATTCAGTGAAAGATTACCCCTGATGGAAATGTATAGATCTATATCTTTGGGTTAAAGGGGTTGTCCAGTCATTAAAAAAATAAAAATAAATATATATATATATATATATATATATATATATATATATATAATATTTAATATATTGTGTGTGTGTGTAAAAAAAATGTATCACAGCTACAGCCGTGATTGTCTGCAGTGGTTTAGTGTCCTTTTGGACTGATTTAGGTTCTAATCTAATTTACCGGCCGCACCGATGACCAATATGTCACTTGTTACAGCCAGTGTATGGCAGCCTGTAGTGGTCACTTGCCCATCCTGACCAATTAGAGGGGTGCAGAGATGATCCTTGGAATTTGAATGTTGGGGAAATAGTTAAGGGAAGCATGACTTCATTTTAGAGCACTGGGAATTAAAAAAACAAAACTTACACTGAGTGTTTGCTCATCACTACGGACAATCCTCTTCAAGGAGTGTCAGTAGCAATGAGTGAGCACTGCCGTGCTCGAGTGCTCAGTACTCAAAACAGGCAGGTGAGATGCTTGGATGGGTCAATTCGAGTACTGAACATAATTGATGTCAATGGGAATCTCAAGCATTTTTACTCAAGATCTTGCCGATAAAGTCAACTTCTCCATTGACTTCCATTATACTCGGTACACGAGTCAAGCCCGTCCAAGCATCCGACTGCTCGTTATGAGTACGAAGCACCCGAGCATGGTAGTGCCCGCTCATCACTAGCTAAGAGTACGGAGCACCCGAGCATGATAGTGCCCGCTCATCACTAGTTACGAGTACGGAGCACCCGAGCATGGTAGTGCCCGCTCATCACTAGTTACGAGTACGGAGCACCCGAGCATGGTAGTGCCTGCTAATCACTAGTTACCAGTACCGAGCACCCGAGCATGGTAGTGCCCGCTCATCACTAGTTGTCAGACATCACTATACTATTTTGTTCTCAGAGCCAATAGTTTATGCTATTTCTCCCCATTTCTCCCTGCGCCTTGTGGTTCGCACATTTGGAGTTGGGCCATTTATGGGCTGATATTTAGTAGCCTAGTTCCTAAGGGGAAGACGCTGGGTATGTAAAGAGTAATGGAGGGTGTAGCTATTTCAAGATAAACCATAAACTTAATTTGTAAAAAATTAAAAAAAAAGTGCTGTTTAGGCAACGTTCACACGGGTATTAAGAATGCCATTCTTACATACGGTAGTATTATAGGAAGGTTGAGCTAGATGGACCTAAATCATCTTTTCAACCTATGTAACATTGCAGAAAGTGGATGCGTCACAATAGACAGACATGGTGGCGGATGGTCTTTACGGGCCGTGGTGGGGAAGTTGGGCTCCTGTTCGTCTGTCCTTATACATGTGGAACAAAACACAGCACTTGGCAGCATACTCCGAACATAAACCTCTTCTATTTGAGACGTACACAAAAATCGGAGTTTAATGAGGTTTTCATTTGTTTGGTTAATGTGTCAGTTTTTACTTAACAGTTTTTCCTCCTATAACCCCCCCCCTCCCACCCCCAAAGTTAATGGAGGTTTCCTAAGGTTTGTGAAAGTCTGACGTGCAGGTGGCCTCCCAGCGCTGTCATATTTCACGGACCCGTATTCTTGCACTGGCAAGTTGGATCTGTGACCCGGATCAGAATTGGACATCTCCATTTATTTATTTATTTTTTTTTCGGCTGACCTGACCCCCATGGACTAATAAGTACGAGTTCTTTCCAAGACACCGAGCACATGTGATAAACCGAGGTCTGAATGAGCCCTAACCCTGAATGCCGTCAAGTCCAGAACGCCCCGATGATTTGGCATTCGGACGGTGCACAATATTAGTGTAATCATTTCTTTATTTTTTTTTTCTTCCACTTTATATTCTGCCTTTATCACAAAGTTTTAACAGGTGGGGAAATAAGAAATATGTATACCTTAGATAAGCAAGATCCTAATTTGTCTGTTTTGAGCAGTTTTCTCTGCCTCCAGCACAGGGCGCTGTCGCATTAGAAATCCATTCTTTTTGCTGTATTCGAAAATGAAATCAGAAATGACCTAAAATCCATTTCTGACGTGTCTGATGCATCCGATGGGTCATTTCTGCCTTCAAAAGACTTTTCCAGGACTTTACCGAATATCTAAGGCAGAGGAGAATTGTCTGCACCTCTCAAATTGGTTAAACCTTGATTTCTAAATGTTATGTACTTTTTATTTTTACTTAATGTAAGCTGAGTCATAAAGACTGATGTATAATGTAAAAATGCAAACTAACAGATGTTTCTTTTCGGGCAACTTAATTAATTTGCTGAATATGTAAAGACATTGATTAGCTGCTGAGATGAGGTTTTATGGGGAGGGAAATCTAATCTCTGTTGTCAGTCTCTTGCTTGGTCTCGGTGGCCGAGCTTCTCATTGCAGGTTTTTCATGCTTTTTATAAACATTGTGACTGTACAATTATTTGTAGAGACAACATATTTTCGTGAGAACTGATGAAATATAGAGTAGAGATGATCTACGTCAGATTGTCCGGAAACATTCAGTTTTTTTTAGATTCTTCTACAATATCAATATAAAAAAACCTGCTTGTTACCCCCTGAAGTAGCATGGCGAAACCACATTACAGTGAGATTTTAAAAAAAAAAAAACCACCCCAAGGAATAAAAAAAGTGGCCCCTAATATTTTTTTAAATGCAGTTTCTTTTTAAAATCCTCTTCAAAAATGACCTTCAAGTCAATACACTGCAAAAAATAATTGTGGGTAAAGTGTTAGAAGCCACATAAGAACTGAAAATGGCTTACATAAAAGATTCTAGATTATTCCCCGTGGATAACTTTCCATGGGAACATGCTGTTATGTTACCACATTATCTGCTAACATTAGGCTGCCATATACATTAAAGGGAACTTGTCAGGTCCAATATTCACCCAGAACCACGAGCAGTTCTGGGTGCATATTAGTGATGCCTGCATAACCGTCCCTGTATCTAGTAGCATAGATAAAGAGATCTTTAGAAAAAGTATCGCTAAAGATCGTCTATATGCTAAGGAGGCCAGCGACTAGTCGCAAGGGCGTTACTTCCCTTGGTTGGTCGGCCCACATAGCATGTTGGCATGCCCCTGTGGGTGTACTAACATGCTAAAGAATGCAGAGCGACTCCACTCATACCTCTCTTGATGGCAGCCGGAGGAGGGTGGATGCGCACTGTGCATGATCCGGCTTCCCTGGGACTTCTCATCATGCGCACTAAACTGATATCGGGTGTAAGCTTCCCGGCTTCATTTTAGGTATAATGCACATGACCGGAAGTGCTGAGGACTCCATATCATGCTCTGTGCGCATCCACCCTCCGCCGACCGCCATCAAAAGTGAGCACGATAGTATGCCCACAGGGGTGTGCTAACATGCTATGTGGTCCGACCAGCCAAGGTAAGTAACGCCCTTGCGACTAGTCGCTGGCCTCATTAGCATATAATAAATAATTTTTAGAAATACTTTAAGATCCCTTTATCTATGCAGTGTATACAGGGACGGTTAGGCAGGGTTTAGCAACATACACCCAGAACTGCTCGTGGTTCTTGGTGTATATTGGACCTGACAGGTTCCCTTTAACTTGTAGAGTTACAAGGTCTAAGATTCTCTTAGTACAAATTCCAGCTCCGCTCTACACAAATACAGCAGGACGATCTTTCTTTGATGTGGTTCTCTTAATTTCCAATTTTTCCATGTTGTTTGTGCGGCTGCCTTTTATCCGCATCTGCGGTCAGATGTCTGACGCTTTAATATTTCATAAATTTCCTGTGCAGCAGAGTAAAGTTACGGGGAGTCTTGTTCCTCGGACATCGGGCCGTCTGGGTGGGTGTAGCTGGAGAGATGATGTTACGGGAACACGAGGACTTTGTTTTCCATCATTCTTCTCCGTCTCTCTGGACAATATCCCATTTACTGTATTACTCCTACAGCAGGAGAATTGTGTCCAAATCAGAGCAGATTGTTGTCAAACACTTAATCTACTGGTGCTGAAGTAATACCAATTACAACTTTAATCGTAGCTTCTTAAAACCGTCACACACTATTTTATTTTTATTGTACATTTGCTTCCAAAATGGAAAATTAAGTAACTTTTTATAAATCTTTTTCATCAAATATTTTTGTATCACTTTGCTACCGAACATTGTATGTTAATCCTTTAGCTGAATGCAGTGTAAAAAGGATACAAATCACTCGGAACTCCTGTTTCTGATGGCTTTTTCTACTCCCTTCTCTCAGTGGTAGAGATAGCAGTAGGGAGGAGGATGTTTATACACCAATCTTGACAGCATATAAACTGTCTTAGGCCCCCTTCACACGTTCGTGAAAAACCACGCACGTTTTTCACGGACGTGTCAGAGGTTCGTTTTGCCCTCCGTGAGCCGTGTTTATGGGCTACGTGTGTTATCCGTGATAACACACGGAGAACGGGAACTTTCTGCTCACCTGTCCCTGGCGTCACTGTCCGTGGTGCTGATCTTCGGTCTCCGATCCTGCCGACTCCCCGCTGCTGCTGCTTCCGGCCGCAGTGAAGTGACTATTCAATGAGCATAATGAGCGGCGGTCAGAAGCAAGTGACAGCAACGGCAGAGACTGCAGGGCTGAGAAGGTGAGTAAAGTTTTTTTTTTTTCTTTCCCTCTTCTTACAGACACATGTCTTTTCTCTCCGGTGCGTGTCACACGGAACACATCCGTGTGGTCCGTTTGCATTACGTGTGACACGTTTGCGTTCCGTGTGACACCCGTGATGCCAGAGAGAAAACTGACATGTTGCCGTGAGAAACACACGGACACACGTAAGTACAGAATGGACACATGTTCCGTGCGCAAATACTTAAGTGTGTCCAAAACAATAGAAATACATAGGTCTACGTGTGTACTTGTCTCCGGTATGTGAGAAAACTGCCAAACAAGTACCGGAGGCACGTACATGTGAAGGGGGCCTTAAAGGGATTAAACAGGAGTATTAGGCTGCTTTGACATTGCGTTCCTCTCCCTGTTCAGTGGTCCTGTCGGGGTTTCTGTCTAAACCCTCAGCAAAACTAATTTTGAATGTAAGCGTCAACGGGGCCAATGAATATAATGATTCAGATGGAGGCACCGTGTGCTCTTTTCTGCACCATTTTCAAAGGAATATGTCCTATTGGAGGCTGAAACCCAGATATAGTAGACTGCATCTGGGTGTCTGCCTCCAGTAAACGTATATCCCCAAAAATGGTGCACGACAGAGCACACCATTACTCCATCTGCACCATTATAGTTAGTGGCACCATTTTGTGGGGGGGTTTGGACGGAAGCCCCAATGGGACCGCTGAACAGGGAGAGGAACGCAGTGTGAAAGTGGCCTCACAATGTGAATTTTCACACACAGCCAGCTATCCAGACAGAGCACGTTTCTGTCAGGCACCCGCAAATTTTCACATTGTGCGCAGCACACATTGTGAGAATTCTCCAGATCTGGCGAGACTGAGATGTCATGTGACAACAACTATGCAATAAGCTTACTCCTCGCCACATTCCAACTAGACGTACTTGCATTGCGTAAGGCCACACACGTCTAGTTGGAATGTGGCTGGTAGTATGCATATTGCATAGTTGCGGTCACATGACCGCTCAGGATCACCGGCAAAATCGGAGAATCCTCACAGCATGTGACACGAGGATTCACAAGTCTGCAGCCACATAGACTGACTGCAAACTTCTGTAAAAAGCCTGGACAACCCTTTTCACAAGGACAAATAAAACAGTCTATGGAAAAGCACAGGTATCAGAAATTGCTGAATAAGTAGCTATTATCAAATATAAGCTACTGAAACCCTCTGGAAATGTGGACCTCAAATCCAGCCTACATTACTGAGAGGGGCACTCGCACGAGACAAATCTGAAATTTGGATCTGGCTGCAGACTACATAACAATGGGTCTGTAAAGAAAAGTTGGAGACTGAAAATTGCACTGTCATTTTTTATTGACTAAAGGTAACGTGAAAATATTTTTTTCCATGTCAAAGGTGTGCATCGTACTTAGGATATGTTCAGACTTTGCTTCTTGTTTTTGCAGCAAAATCTTCCAAAAAGCAGGTGTTTGTGCTGTTCCATTTTTGTAGCTGTTTTTTGTTTTGGTACAAGTTCAAATAAAATTCGTTTTAATCACTACAAAAGCAGCAAAAAAACCAGTTGTGATTTTGCACTTTCTCATTGCTTTCAATGGTGAAAATAGCTACAAAACACACAGAATTGACACGCTGCTTCTTTCACAAACGCAGCAGTTTTCCTTTTCAGTCAGGAAAAATAAAGTAAATGTGTGCATGAGATTTCTGAGGTCTCCTAGCTTTTGCTGATCTTGTAAAAATCCACTTTTAATTTGCATAAAACATGAAAAAAAAACATACAAAAAAGCAACGTGTGAACTTAGCCTAACCGAGGTTTCTGTCTATAAATAATTTACTATATGCATAGCGAATACTGATAAAAGGATGGACTCTCCAAACCAACCCTTGTGTGTCAAAGTATACAGTATGTGTGTCATAGAGGAGGTGTCTTGTTGCTGCGGCTATTCTGTGCTGCTCAAGGCCCAATCTGTCTCCTTCCTCAGGTAGCTAATATAGTCTTCCTACCGTTCAGACGGATTATTTGTCAATCAGGGCAGATTGGCTGCTGTGCAGTATACGGTGATGTCAGGCAATAGGGCTGTGAGTTAAGCAGGAGGCCGCAGCGCTGCGCAGTGAGTAGAGCTGGAGTGACGGAGGCTTCAACTCTATTGTAGCTCTTCAGCCTTGTTTGCATATCAATTCAGATTTTTCGTTAACGGAGGAACGGACCGACCATGTAAAGATATCGCTGAACTTTACTTTGAAAGAGTTACATGAGCATTCAAATACGATAGTTTGGGGAGTGGGTATAATGCTGCTGACTGATTTCCTGTAGCCCAAGTATCATTTAAAAAAAAAAAAAAAAAAAGAAGCGGGTACAAACTTTGTTGCTTGCATTTTTTTTCCTTTTGTTGCTCATGCTGTTAGAATTAATGTTCCAGCAGGATGAACGGCAGCTAAAGATTATTTTCATAGCTGAATGTTTAATAAATGTTGTTTACTTGCTTCATTTGAAAACCTTGTGTCTGCCGCTGACATTCTTCATAATGAGCGAGCGAGCCAAGGTTAATGTTCTCCTGTGCCCCCAGTCACATTCTTCTTATAGGAACATGTGAACCATCGGTGCTATTCGTGTGCGTGTAATATATGTGTGTACATATATGTGTGTATATATATATATATATATATATATGTATGTATGTATGTATGTATGTATGTATATAGATATAGATATAGATAGAGAGAGAGAGACATTATATATATATATATAATGTCTCTCTCTCTCTCTATCTATCTATCTATCTATCTATCTATCTATATATATATATATATATATATATATATATATATATATACTAGAAGGTGGCCCGATTCTACGCATCGGGTATTCTAGAATTTACGTATTGTGTAGTTCATGTATGATTTTTGTGATATAGATATAGATATATATAGATAGATAGATGTTGTGTGTAGTTACCAAGTGTTTGTGTAGGGCGCTGTACATGTTCTGGGTGTGGCGGGGGGTGAGAGCGGTGTTGTATGTGTGTTGCGTTGTTTGTGGAGCGTTGTGTGTGTGTGTGTTGCGCGGTTGGTGTGGTGTGTTTTGGGGGGAGGTGTTTGAGGTTCCCGGTGTGGTGTGTTGTGTGTGTGTGTGTTGGGGGGAGGTGTGCTCCATCCCCCATGCTGCGCACCCCCCATCATGCTCCATCCCCTATGCTGCGCACCCCCCATCGTGCCCCATCCCCCATGCTGCGCACCCCCCATCGTGCTCCATCCCCCATGCTGCGCACCCCCCATCGTGCTCCATCCCCCATGCTGCGCACCCCCCATCGTGCTCCATCCCCCATGCTGCGCACCCCCCATCGTGCTCCGTCCCCCATGCTGCGCACCCCCCATCGTGCGCCGTCCCCCATGCTGCGCACCCCCCCATCGTGCGCCATCCCCCATGCTGCGCACCCCCATTGTGCGCCATCCCCCATGCTGCGCACCCCCCATTGTGCTCCATCCCCCATGCTGCGCACCCCCCCATCGTGCTCCATCCCCCATGCTGCGCACCCCCCATCGTGCTCCATCCCCCATGCTGCGTACCCCCCATCGTGCGCCATCCCCCATGCTGCGCACCCCCCATCGTGCTCCATCCCCCATGCTGCGCACCCCCCCATCGTGCTCCATCCCCCATGCTGCGCACCCCCCATCGTGCTCCATCCCCCATGCTGCGCACCCCCCATCGTGCTCCATCCCCCATGCTGTGCACCCCCCATCGTGCTCCATCCCCCATGCTGCGCACCCCCATCGTGCTACATCCCCCATGCTGTGCACCCCAGCGTGCTCCATCCCCCATGCTATAATAGTTCTCCTATTATACTCAGAGAGGAGTATAATAGGAGGACTATAATAGGAGGAGTAGTCCTGGGGGGAGAGGAGTATAATGCCGGCTCCCTGCACATGTGTACCGGGATCCGGTGTACGCTGGTAACTATGATACACATCGGGTAACTAAGGGACCTTAGTTACCCGATGTGTATAATGGTTACCAGCGTTCACCAGCTCCGTCACGATCCCAGCAGCGCAAGGTTATGTCTGGCGATGCGTGCGGAGGGCCGAGGCGAGCGGGCAATCCATGCGGAGGGCAGGGCCAGGCCGAGGCGAGCGACCAATCCGTGGGGGGGGCGGAGCTGAGGCGAGCGGCCAATCCGTGCGGGGGGGGGGCGGGGCCATGGCGAGCCCAGCGGCCAATCAGCTTTGTCACCGTAAGGACACAATTTTGGAGACAGACAGACAGAGGCAATTATATATATATAGATATATGTATGTATGTATATGTATGTATGTGTGTGTGTGTATGTATGTATGTATAATATATATACATACACACACACACACACACACATACACACATACACACATACATACATACATACATACATACATACATACATACATACATATATATATAATTGCCTCTGTCTGTCTCCAAAATTGTGTCCTTACGGTGACACAAAGCTGATTGGCCGCTGGGCTCGCCATGGCCCCCGCCCCCCCGCACGGATTGGCCGCTCGCCTCAGCTCCGCCCCCCCCCACGGATTGGTCGCTCGCCTCGGCCCTCCGCACGCATCGCCAGACATAACCTTGCGCTGCTGGGATCGTGACGGAGCCGGTGTACGCTGGTAACCATTATACACATCGGGTAACTAAGGTCCCTTGGTTACCCGATGTGTATCATAGTTACCAGTGTACACCGGCTCCCTCACGATCCCAGCAGCGCCAGACATAACCTTGCGATGCTGGGATCGTGACGGAGCCGGTGAACGCTGGTAACCATTATACACATCGGGTAACGAAGGTCCCTTAGTTACCCGATGTGTATCATAGTTACCAGCGTACACCGGATCCCGGTACACATGTGCAGGGAGCCGGGATTATACTCCTCTCCCCCCAGGACTACTCCTCCTATTATAGTCCTCCTATTATACTCCTCTCTGAGTATAATAGGAGAACTATTATAGCAAGGGGGATGTAGCACGATGGGGGTGCGCAGCATGGGGGATGGAGCACGATGGGGGGTGCGCAGGATGGGGAGTGCGCAGCATGGGGGATGGAGCACGATGGGGAGTGCGCAGCATGGGGGATGGAGCACGATGGGGGGTGCGCAGCATGGGGGATGGAGCACGATGGGGGGTGCGCAGCATGGGGGATGGAGCACGATGGGGGGTGCGCAGCATGGGGGATGGAGCACGATGGGGGGTGCGCAGCATGGGGGGATGGAGCACGATGGGGGGTGCGCAGCATGGGGGATGGAGCACGATGGGGGGGTGCGCAGCATGGGGGATGGCGCACGATGGGGGGTGCGCAGCATGGGGGGATGGCGCACGATGGGGGGTGCGCAGCATGGGGGATGGCGCACGATGGGGGGTGCGCAGCATGGGGGATGGCGCACGATGGGGGGTGCGCAGCATGGGGGATGGAGCACGATGGGGGGTGCGCAGCATGGGGGATGGAGCACGATGGGGGGTGCGCAGCATGGGGGATGGAGCACGATGGGGGGTGCGCAGCATGGGGGATGGAGCACGATGGGGGGGTGCGCAGCATGGGGGATGGAGCACGATGGGGGGTGCGCAGCATGGGGGATGGGGCACGATGGGGGGTGCGCAGCATGGGGGATGGAGCACACCTCCCCCCAACACACACACACAACACACCACACCGGGAACCTCAAACACCTCCCCCCAAAACACACCACACCCACACAAACCGCGCAACACACACACACAACGCTCCACAAACAACGCAACACACATACAACACCGCTCTCACCCCCCGCCACACCCAGACAACACCCAGAACATGTACAGCGCCCTACACAAACACTTGGTAACTACACACAACATCTATCTATCTATATCTATATCTATATCTATATCTATATATATACACCGTATATGCCGGCGTATAAGACGACCCCCAACTTCGGCCCTAAAAATATAGAATTTGGGATATACTCACTGTATAAGACTACCCCGCTCCCAAATGAAAAAAAGTCTGCTTTGATTGCAACATGTTAATTTTAATTCCGCGAGAGCCGTACAATATGTTTTTAAAGGGCCATTGACAGATCAATCGCTCCAATGTTCACTTAGTACAGCAAGGAATGCTCCTCCCTGCTGTATAAAGCCACAACTGGACTGAAACAATGGTACTACACTCTGCTACAAACACACACACAACTCTGCTACAAACAGACAAACACACACAACTCTGCTACATACAGACAAACACATACAACTCTGCTACATACAGACAAACACATACAACTCTGCTACATACAGACAAACACATACAACTCTGCTACATACAGACAAACACATACAACTCTGCTACATACAGACAAACACATACAACTCTGCTACATACAGACAAACACATACAACTCTGCTACATACAGACAAATACACACAACTCTGCTGCTCTGTGGGGCCTGCACCCGCGGCTCGGCGGGTACAGCACCCGCGGCATCGGCGGGGGGGGGATTGGCAGGGCATACATCTGGGGGGTTAGAAGCAGCTCACCGGGGCCCATAATGGGGAGGCGGGGAGGGCATTTACCCGATTAGGTCACGGTGGAGAGGGGGCCCACACAGCGCCGGACAGAAGCTCGCCTCCTTCATCTGTGGGACTGAGAAGGCGGTAGCTCCGCCCACAGATGAAATTCAAAACAGGATGTCTGCGCGCCTTAAAGTGACGGCGCCGCAGATTGCTGCCGAGGACTGCGGTCCCCGGAACTCGGCCGGGGGCAGCAGAACTATAAAGGCGAGTGGGCCCCGGCCAAGGGACAGGAGAACTGACGAGGCCGAGTGGGCCCCCCCGGCTCTCCAGGGCCCCGGCATTTGCCCATAGACAGGTAGGAGCCCTGTCTGCGAGCCAGATACGGCCATCAAAAGAGCCATATCTGGCTCGCGAGCCATAGGTTCCTGACCCCTGCTGTATGATATATACCGTATTTTTCGCTTTATAAGACGCACCCCCCAAATTTGGTGAAGGAAAAGAGAATTTTTTTTTTTTTAATGTTAAATGGGGTCCATCTTATAATGCCAGTGTCCCTCTAACAAATCATATAGGGTATATGTCCCTCATAGCCCCCCATCCTAAAATTAGCCCCCTTAATCTGGATATGGCCCCCTTATATTGAATATAGCCCCCTTGTGATGGCACACGTTCCCCTGTGCTGCCTATGGTCCCCTATGGATTGCACACGTTCCCGTGTTAGATAACGCCCCCATGCTGCTGCCCATGGCCCCTATAGATCGCACAAGTCCCCCTGTGTTAGATATCGCCCCCATAGTGCTGCCCATGGCCCCTATATAGATCGCACAAGTCCCCCTGTGTTAGATATCTCTCCCATAGTGCTGCCCATGGCCCCTATATAGATCGCACAAGTCCCCCTGTGTCAGATATCGCCCCCATAGTGCTGCCCATGGCCCCTATAGATCGCACAAGTCCCCCTGTGTTAGATATCGCCCCCATAGTGCTGCCCATGGCCCCTATATAGATCGCACAAGTCCCCCTGTGTCAGATATCGCCCCCATTGTGCTGCCCATGGCCCCTATAGATCGCACAAGTCCCCCTGTGTCAGATATCGCCCCCATAGTGCTGCCCATGGCCCCTATATAGATCGCACAAGTCCCCCTGTGTTAGATATCGCCCCCATAGTGCTGCCCATGGCCCCTATATAGATCGCACAAGTCCCCCTGTGTTAGATATCTCCCCCATAGTGCTGCCCATGGCCCCTATATAGATCGCACAAGTCCCCCTGTGTCAGATATCGCCCCCATAGTGCTGCCCATGGTCCCTATAGATCGCACAAGTCCCCCTGTGTTAGATATCGCCCCCCATAGTGCTGCCCATGGCCCCTATATAGATCGCACAAGTCCCCCTGTGTTAGATATCGCCCCCATAGTGCTGCCCATGGCCCCTATAGATCGCACAAGTCCCCCTGTGTTAGATATCGCCCCCATAGTGCTGCCCATGGCCCCTATAGATCGCACAAGTCCCCCTGTGTCAGATATGGCCCCTAGGCTGCTGCCCAAAGTAAAATAAAACCCTCTTTCCTTATCTCCTGCAGCGCTGAGCTCCCTCCTGTCTGGCTCCGTGCTTCTGTTCCTTACTTCCTGGTTCTCAGTGCGGTCATGTGATCGGCACAGCAGGCTGAGCTCTCTGCCTGATCACAGTGGAAGCAGGGACACGGGGAGAAACGCTGCAGGGGTAAGTAAAGCTTTTTTATTTTAGAATGAGCAGCAGCCTGGGGGCCAAATCTAACACAGGGGGTGGGCATGTGCGATCACACTGGGACGCAGGCTCATATAATATGCACCGCTGCCCCAGCCCATCACTGCGTGCGATTTCAGCACCATTGGAGATGGACAGCGGCTGTGCATATTATATGAGCGGGTGCAGTAGATCAAAGGCTGCAGCCCGCAGCGTTCCCCTGTGCTCCAGAGCTGCTGCCCCCACCTCCCCTGGACCCTGCAGTGTACATATATATATACACACACCCCGTATATCCGGTGTATAAGACGACCCCCCACTGTAGCCATTATTTTAAGGGGGTAAAAAGTCGTCTTATACGCCAGTATATACGGTATATAACAATATAACAAAAATCATACATGAACTACACAATACGTAAATTCTAGAATACCCGATGCGTAGAATCGGGCTACCTTCTAGTATGTGTATGTATATATATATATGTATATATATATGTATGTATATGTATATATATATATATATATATATATATATATATATATATATATATATATATATATATATGTATATATATATATATATATATATATATATTATGCGGTGTGTGTGTGTATATGTATGTATGCCCGCTAAAGGAATCCACACCGTCTCATTTACAATCACGAAATTTTGCACAGACACCCCATGTGACTCGGGGAACTTCATAGACTATGTTTGGGCAGGAAAATTTAACCCCACGCTTTACACTTACGCTCCAAAAATCCTGCCTATATTATACTGAATGGAGGTGGGAGCTACAGGCTATAGATAGCAACTGTCAGTGGTTGCTATAGGAACAAAATAAACTCTTAGTATAAGAAGCTTATGTGTCAGGTAATAAGAGACAGAAAAAGACAGACACACACAGACAGAGACAGACAGACTGGGAAAGAGACAAAGCTAGGTGGCCAAAGAGACAGCCCGGGCAAAGAGACAGACACCGAGATAGAGAGACAGATAGACAAGGAAAGAGACAGAGAGACAGGCAGCGACACACAGACAGATATATATATTTGTGTGTATGTATGTATATGTATGTACGTGTCTGTATATGTGTGTGCGTATATATATATATATATATATATATATATATATATATATATATATATATATATATATATATATATATATATATATATATATATATATATATATATATATATATATATATATATATATATATATATATATAATATATTATATATGTGTGTATGTATATGTATTCTGTATGTGTGTCTGCCTGCTCACTTAGACACATGCATACACCTACACATCATTTATATATGTTACTTTTGACGTTACATGATTACACTGGTTGTGGCTTTGGTGCAATGCTGTGGTGTCGGCCAGCTCAGCGCGCATGGTATCAGCAGAGGAAGATGAGATTTGTAGGCAGATGACTTGAATTTGTACTTCAGGTTTTGTGGCCGGAAATGTCATTGTTTTGTTTTACAAGAATAATAACTATTAAATCAATGTAAAGAATTTCAGGAGATGCTTTTTCCTGCCGTCACCATTGGATTATGTAGCAGGTGACTGGCATGTGGTATGTTATTTTGCATTGTTGCACGGTATTATTTCTCCAACATATTGTTTAACCTATGGAAACGGGGAGTTTATAATGACGGTCGTTTCCTCTGTAACAACGAGCAGCGATTATGAATTGTCGAACATAAAATATATGGTCTCTAATTAATCCTGCATTTTCTCATCAGTGTAGACCACCTTGGATTTTTACCCTGGGAAAGTCTCCCCCCAGAGTCCAGTTGTTTGTAGCCCAAACTTTCTTACATGAAACCTTTTCCCTCCTTGTATCAAACTGCCAGGCGGTATAAATCACCGAGCCAAGGCAAGTTCTCATAAAAAGATTTGGCTCCTTTTAAGATGCAATTCTCCTGATAACACTTTTAGCTCAGGAATCTTAACATGTTGAAACTTTTATACGAGAGAGCTGATTTAACTGCGGCCATTAAGAGATTGTGATGTAGCAACTACTCGGCTGTAGCCAGCGTTCCCAGACAGCAGGGTTAGGCAGGTTTCGGAGGTCCAACTATTGTGAGACGCTTTCTCAACACCTTGGCTGGGTTTGCTTGGTCTACTCCCTTGGCCAGATAGTTGTGGGCGCACGTTACACTAATAGCAAATAAAATGCTAGATGTCGAGTCTTACATCCACACACCTTAAAAGGGAATGCAATAAAGTAATTTCAATTTTATTATTAGAAGTTTGTTCAAGGGGTTATCCAAAAATGTTTTATTTTTCTTATGCTGCCAAGAACTTACTAGTTGAGATGAGCAGACCCGTGGAAGTTTGATTCGGTGGGTTCCACCGGACCTTAGATAAAATTCAGTTTGGGACCTGGACTTGCTCTGAACTCCAATAGAAGTCACTAATTCGACAGTTCGGGTCTCCGCACACATGCAGCCAGCCATAAACAGAGCACTTCCAGGGGAGGGTGGAGGTTTTGTTTTCTTTTTTCTTTGTTTGGCGCACCCTACATCCGGTCACGCTATTGTTTCCCCCAGTTTGAGCTGTTCAAACACTGCAAGCGCCTCGCTCTGGGCTGAGCGTACCCAAGCACAGTGATACTTGTGGGAAGGGTGTTCATACGTAAAGTACCCGAACGCTGAACCCGAACTCTGTTTTTGTTTTGTAAAGTCTGTGTTTGGTACAAACACCTAACCAACCTCTAGATCACTCATCTGTACTTACTGGCTGTTTGTTGCCCTGCGGCAATCTCTACCGGTCCAGGTGCTGTCTTGCTAAATTCTCCTAAAAAGGGGCTGAAAGCCTGTACTTACGACGCGCTCACTGATATCCTAATCTGGCACGAAAACTAAGATTCTTTATAGCAAGATATTATTTATTTTAATAGCACATGAATAATCAATGGTACATAGGCATTAGCACTACTTTATAGTCATAGAATCTTATACAATAACCGAAATATGCATCAACATTACCGTATGTTGTAGCATTCCTTTCTCATCAGAGGGACTCGATTAGTGAGGAGGAAAACAACCCGGCCTCTGCATCACAGGCACAGTGCGTCCACTTTGAGCGTCATGGAAATGTCCCTGTCTCACTAAGTGAGCCCTGTATTATTATACTAAACTTTGTACATTGTGGTGTCGTGTGCACTGAGTATTGCAATTGGTGACCAGCATGTGATTGCTGATTCATGGTCATGTAACCTGACCACACGCTGCTGTGGGCACCAGTAGCTTCCTGCACATGTTGCTGGCTTAACCACTGGTTTCCTGCATATGTTGCAATGAGCCGTGAATTTTACATCGCTAGTTTCCTACAAATGTTTCTAACTAACCATTTGTTTCCTGCATATGTAGAACTGTAAGCGTTCCTTCCTCATAAGAGGTTTGTTCAAGAGCTACTTAACACGTACTCTTCATCATGGTGAAATCGGGTCAACCAGAGGATACCTCTCTGATACGGAGTTTGGATGGATCAAATAAGACCTGTGATCACTATCTTTTGATTAGGATTCCTATCTAATCACACTCATTCTTCAGTCATATCACATTGGTATCAGGCGGTAATTCTCCTGCTTCCTGTGATATCTCGTCAGCAGAGCAGTTCTTTCTCTTCCACTCTGCTCTGATTTATGGGGTGTCACTGGTGATGTCATGTGGAATGACAGCTGGGTCTCTGCTGTTAGGCACTATGGAGCCGGCTGTCACTTAGCATGACATCGCTAGTGACGCGCCTTAATCAAAGCAGAGTGGATGAAAAATAAATGGTCTGCTGACGAGATATCACAGGAAGCAGGAGTATTGCCACCTTAACTGGGAGTTTGGAGGATAGAAAGATCTGCTCTGGCAATGTAACGTCCAAGGAAGCCGGAGAATCGGCCCGTGGCCACTTTGACCTGGAAGAGATAGGTGCAGGGCAGCACAGTTGGGGTAATTGGCAACTACATTCTATTAGCTTTTAATCTCATGGAGGAGTGGTGGGGGGGGATGACAAAAGTTCTGGTTGAGCCCTTTTAAATTCTTATTTTCCAACTGTCCTTTGCATTGTATTGTCAACAAAAAGTGCAGTGTGAACAGGTGCATATCTGAACATGACTTAAAATGACAGTTGCACTCTGTAATGCTAAAGCATGCAAACCATGAATGTAAAAATAGATATGCATTAATGCTATAGGAAATCCTAAGAAAAAATTGAGATCTTTAGAATACAAAAAATATGGCATTTTCTCTAGTTGCCCAGTGCCGCGTCAAGGCAATCTCATTACTTTTTTTGTTTCCTTTCGCAGTAATGCATGTCTATATTCCTATATTGATGGTTTGCACAGGTGATGTTATTATTAATAGCAGGTTTCTATTCACCCATACACATGGAGAGCAGGGGGAAACCAGAAGTTAGAAAATTAATAAAATAAACTCCTCCTCACCTCTTTAGTCCCTTTCCCATCCAGCATGGACGATCATGTTTCAGGGGTCAGCACAGTTGCTTGTGTTCTAGCTGTAAGCAATCCTGTGCTGTAGCAGCGCATGACTGCTGCAGCTGGTCGGCCGGCCTAGTGGTTACGTGGCATCCTTGGTCAATGACGCCAACAGTATGGGAAGTGCGTGACGAGGCCACTGATTGGCTGTAGCTGTCATATGCCATATGCAAATTATAAAGACTCAATGTGGGACTACTGGAAAAATTATATTGGGGAGTTTAAAAAGTGCTATTTTTTTGTTGGTTGATTTTTATTTTTTTTGTGGCTTTTTTCCCACATATGTGGCTCTTGCAGAAACTGCAGCCTAGAATATACTGTGATATAGATATTTTTGTATTGGATGTATTGGAGCTGATACAGAGTTGCAGACTTTAGGCGGGGGCAGTGTTGGCGAGACTCCTCTGGATTATATGTACATGCGGTCTAGCAGCCGGCTCAGTCCCGGTCGCTGGTTTCGGGTGTAGATCTTCCGTGTCTTGTAGAATTGTAGTGAGCGGTTCAGAGCCTGTTTTGTCAATCTCCTTCACCCCCATTAAATTTAACACGTCATATTTCAGAATTTCACATTAGCCAATGTGGAAAACTACATGACTGTTTTACTACTTTGTTTCAAAAAATAACAATGAAAAATTCTATTTTTGGCATGTGATACCACCGCAGGGTGCTGCAGCCGAGGATGTGGTTTACCGTGCTAAGACCCCCACAGTAACGGGATCATAAGGGACCAGGGCAAAGTAAGAGATCAGCTCACGAAAACCTTCATCCTGCATGCCACTAGGCTACGAAGGAAGATCAGCTTACATCTGCGCTGTCACAGAGCTTACAGCTACTAAGTCTATTAATCTGTCCGGCCTCCTTGTTGTACGGCCGCTTCCACACAGGAAACATCCAATGCATTAACTTTTACCTGTGAGCTTAAATGAATCTCTATAACTGTTACTCTAACTACAGCTGCTCCGGAGAATGCACCAGATGTGGGGGTGTAGCCCTGCAGTCCTATTCCAGAATCGAGCACGATGTATTCCTTGGCGGATGTTGAGTCCATGAGGTAGGCCACAGAGGAAAAAATGACTGCTAGCAAACATGTCAAGCTAATCAGAGTTGCTTGCCCAAATGTATTAATGCAACTACAGAAGAATTTCCACAAGTTGAGGCTCCTTTACAAGAGGAGTTGGCCCAAATCATCCCAACTAAGAGATGAATTTGCCATGACCCATTTGGAACTAAAGCTGCCCCTTTTATCCACTCCTGACTCATATGATGGCGCTCTGATGGTCCATGGAGAGCACGTTTTCTCATATTTCTATAAGTATGGAAAGTAGGTAACTATCCTTTTCGGTAGCTTCCTAGGTCGAGCGCCCCTCCATCCTTGGTGCATTGCAAGATGCGGCGTCGACTCAACATGCCACAGTGACTAGTAATGTAACTACTGTGGGCCGCCACTAACGGAAGGTGAAAGACGACCTGTCACAAGGTCAAAAGTGGAGTTTTTGTGCTTATTTTGCTCAGACTGGTTCCCTGAGTATTTACTTTTTCACGGCCATACAGTTTGAGATATGGGTCTTTTTGTTTCCTTCTAATTTTGATGGTCTTTACCAAAGGGGCATGGCTTACAGGGCAGCACGGTGGCTCTGTGGTTGGCGCTCTACGGTGGCTCTGTGGTTGGCGCTCTACGGTGGCTCTGTGGCTGGCGCTCTACGGTGGCTCTGTGGCTGGCGCTCTACGGTGGCTCTGTTGCTGGCTCTCTACGGTGGCTCTGTTGCTGGCGCTCTACGGTGGCTCTGTTGCTGGCGCTCTACGGTGGCTCTGTTGCTGGCGCTCTACGGTGGCTCTGTTGCTGGCGCTCTACGGTGGCTCTGTTGCTGGCGCTCTACGGTGGCTCTGTGGCTGGCGCTCTACGGTGGCTCTGTGGTTGGCGCTCTACGGTGGCTCTGTGGCTGGCGCTCTACGGTGGCTCTGTGGCTGGCGCTCTACGGTGGCTCTGTGGCTGGCGCTCTACGGTGGCTCTGTGGCTGGCGCTCTACGGTGGCTCTGTGGCTGGCGCTCTACGGTGGCTCTGTGGCTGGCGCTCTACGGTGGCTCTGTGGCTGGCGCTCTACGGTGGCTCTGTGGCTGGCGCTCTACGGTGGCTCTGTGGCTGGCGCTCTACGGTGGCTCTGTGGCTGGCGCTCTACGGTGGCTCTGTGGCTGGCGCTCTACGGTGGCTCTGTGGCTGGCGCTCTACGGTGGCTCTGTGGCTGGCGCTCTACGGTGGCTCTGTGGCTGGCGCTCTACGGTGGCTCTGTGGCTGGCGCTCTACGGTGGCTCTGTGGCTGGCGCTCTACGGTGGCTCTGTGGCTGGCGCTCTACGGTGGCTCTGTGGCTGGCGCTCTACGGTGGCTGTGTGGCTGGCGCTCTACGGTGGCTCTGTGGCTGGCGGTCTACGGTGGCTCTGTGGCTGGCGCTCTACGGTGGCTCTGTGGCTGGCGCTCTACGGTGGCTCTGTGGCTGGCGGTCTACGGTGGCTCTGTGGTTGGCGCTCTACGGTGGCTCTGTGGTTGGCGCTCTACGGTGGCTCTGTGGTTGGCACTGTTACTTTTGTAGGGGTCCTGGGTTCAACTCCCACCAAATACATCTCTAATGAGTTTGTATGTGCTCCTTGTGTTGCGTGGGTTTCCTCCAGGTTCTCCGGTTTCCTCCCACACTCCAAATACATACTGATAGGGAATTAAGATTGTGAGCACCATTGGGGATAGTGATGGTAATCTCTGTAAAAACACTGCAGAATGTGTTGGCGCTATATAATAAAAAAAAACCAACAGCCTAACCACACGCCCTCCGGGAATCTTGAGAGCTACACCCCCTTAATAAAGACCATAAAATTTAGCTGAAGAAAGTGGTCATAAATGTAGTGTGTGACATTATTTTTGGCTGCCTCTTGAGTGTAGACATCACAAAAAGTTTGACTTTTTGAAAATGTCTGCCAAAGTGAACAGCGGATGACGTCAATAGTCACCAGTTTCCATCCGGACTATTGTAAATAGAGATTTGTCTGCTTGTACTTTGCTTTCTCTCCATAATTGATGGTATTGTCTTTTAAAAATCCTAATAAAAATGTCTTAAAATCCAAAAAAATCCACCCCCTTAATAAATAATGTACGGCGAGCATTAGAGTTTTGTGCTAAAGTTCTGCACAAGTTTTTGTATCGCTCCAGAACGTCAGCGTATGAGCGACGTGTAATTTTGGGTAGTGGTGAGGATATAATGAAACTTTTCTTGTTCTGCACGAGTTCATTTTCTATCTTTTATGTTACACCTTTGTTTAATTAGCCCAAGTTGCAGTAAAGTGATAGTTTCCCTATTGCATATCTGGTGAAAGTTTTCTGTACGGAGCTGTGGCAATGTGTGACTGGCTCCTATCAGCTGATAAGGTAATAAAATGCTTTTACTTATTGGTTTTCTATTTTAGAAGTTTGAAAGGATCATTAATGCGTCTCGCAGGGTTTTTAATTTCACATTCACTACATTCTTTTACAATTTCAAATTACTTTTTTATGGCTCTGCGGCAATTATCTCCATCTTCCATTCCTTGTGTTTTAGCGGACTATTTTTTTTTTTCTTCAACAGTCTCCCTTTTTTCCATCACCCATTCCAAAGTTTTTAATGAGTTTTATTACTATTATTATTCATTGGTAATTTGTGGCATTGGATTTTTTTTTTTTTTTTTTCCAAGACAACCCAATTTCTGTAATAACTGCTGGAAACGGAATAAAAACAAGGTACAGCATTATCAAGAGTTATTCTTATTCTGTATTTGTTAAAATTTTACGCGTTGTCCGGCAGGCCCCCCTTGTGCTGTGTTGTCCGGCAGGCCCCCCTTGTGCTGTGTTGTCCGGCAGGCCCCCCTCGTGCTGTGTTGTCCGGCAGGCCCCCCTCGTGCTGTGTTGTCCGGCAGGCCCCCCTTGTGCTGTGTTGTCCGGCACGCCCCCCTTGTGCTGTGTTGTCCGGAACGCCCCCCTCGTGCTGTGTTGTCCGGCACGCCCCCCTCGTGCTGTGTTGTCCGGCACGCCCCCCTCGTGCTGTGTTGTCCGGCACGCCCCCCTCGTGCTGTGTTGTCCGGCACGCCCCCCTCGTGCTGTGTTGTCCGGCACGCCCCCCTCGTGCTGTGTTGTCCGGCACGCCCCCCTCGTGCTGTGTTGTCCGGCACGCCCCCCTCGTGCTGTGTTGTCCGGCACGCCCCCCTCGTGCTGTGTTGTCCGGCACGCCCCCCTCGTGCTGTGTTGTCCGGCACGCCCCCCCTCGTGCTGTGTTGTCCGGCACGCCCCCCTCGTGCTGTGTTGTCCGGCACGCCCCCCTCGTGCTGTGTTGTCCGGCACGCCCCCCTCGTGCTGTGTTGTCCGGCACGCCCCCCTCGTGCTGTGTTGTCCGGCACGCCCCCCTCGTGCTGTGTTGTCCGGCACGCCCCCCTCGTGCTGTGTTGTCCGGCACGCCCCCTCGTGCTGTGTTGTCCGGCACGCCCCCCTCGTGCTGTGTTGTCCGGCACGCCCCCCTCGTGCTGTGTTGTCCGGCACGCCCCCCTCGTGCTGTGTTGTCCGGCACGCCCCCCTCGTGCTGTGTTGTCCGGCACGCCCCCCTCGTGCTGTGTTGTCCGGCACGCCCCCCTCGTGCTGTGTTGTCCGGCACGCCCCCCTCGTGCTGTTGTCCGGCACGCCCCCCTCGTGCTGTGTTGTCCGGCACGCCCCCCTCGTGCTGTGTTGTCCGGCACGCCCCCCTCGTGCTGTGTTGTCCGGCACGCCCCCCTCGTGCTGTGTTGTCCGGCACGCCCCCCTCGTGTTGTGTTGTCCGGCACGCCCCCCTCGTGCTGTGTTGTCCGAAAAGTCCAAAATTGTGAGAGATCCTGCAGAGGGATGCAGCAGTCTTTAAATTGCCAAACTTTTGAAGCGTGATCACCGAACAATCAAGCGTTTCATGGCAAATAGCCAACAGGGTCGAAAGAAGTGTGGAAAATCAAGCGTGAAGCTGCCAAGATGCCATTTGCCACCAGGTTGGCCATATTTCAGAGCTGCAATGTTACTGCAGTATCAAAAAGCACAGGGTGTGCAATACTCAGGGACATGGACAAGGTAAGGAAGGCTGAAAAACGACCACCTTTGAACAAGAAACATGAGATAAAACGTCAAGACTGAGCCAAGAAATAGCTTAAGATTGACTTTTCAAAGGTTTTATGGACTGATGAAATGAGTGACTCTTGATGGGCCAGATGGATCGGCCAGAGACTCGATCAGTAAAGGGCAGAGAGCTCCACTCCGACTCAGACGCCAGCAAAGTGGAGGTGGGACTGGTATGGACTGGTATCATCAAAGATGAACTTGTGGGACCTTTTCGGGTTGACTATGAATTGAAGCTCAACTCATAAACCTACTGCCAGTTTCTGGAAGACAACTTCTTCAAGCAGTGGTACAGGAAGAAGTCGGTATCGTTCAAGAAAAACATGATTTTCATGCAGAACAATGCTCCATCACATGAATCCAACTACTCCACAGCATGGCTGGCCAGTAAAGGTCTAAAAGATGAAAAAATAATGACATGGCCCCCTTGTTCACCTGATCTGAACCCCATAGAGAACCTGTGGTCCCTCATAAAATGTGAGATCTACAGGGAGGGAAAACAGTCCACCTCTCGGAACAGTGTCTGGGAGGCTGTCGTGGCTGCTGCACGCAATGTTGATCGTGAACAGATCAAGCAACTGACAATCTATGGATGGTAGGCTGTTGAGTGTCATCATAAAGAAAGGTGGCTATATTGGTCACTAATTTTTTGGGTGTTTTGTTTTTGCATGTCAGAAATGTTTATTTCTAACTTTTGTGCAGTTATATTGGTTTACCTGGTGAAAATAAACACGTGAGATAGGAATATATTTGTTTTTTTATTAAGTTGCCTAATAATTCTGCACAGTAATAGTTACCTGCACAAACAGATATCCTCCTAAGAAAGCCGAATCTAAAAAAAAAACCACTCCAACTTCCAAAAATATTAAGCTTTGATATTTGAGTCTTTTGGGTTGATTGAGAACATAGTTGTCAATAATAAAAAAAAATGTTCTAAAATCCATCTTGCCTAATAATTCTGCACACGATGTAGTTGGTGTTTTGCCCCGTAATAAATAGCATGGTCATCCAAAACTCTTAATAAAGATTCCTGTGAAGCAGAAGTAGGCATTTGGTCCGTCAGCTATAATACCAATGTACAGCCAGCTTCTTTGTACCATAGGATAATTAATCGCAGAACTCCATCATATGGAGATATCTGTTTTCTTATAAAGACTTTAATATTTATAGTAAAGCGCTGCCCCCTTTTTAGCTTCTGGTTTTGAGATGAGGAAGGGGCTGGTTTAGGCTGACTTTACATGTCTAGTAATCATCTGTTAGAATGGATCAGTTACCAAAAATTGTGCACTCTACTTGTTGTGTCCATTTTGAAAATATTGATTTTTGGCAGTGTCCGTTTTTTTTAACACTGGAGTATTTGGGAAACTGATCCGCTAACTGATTGCTATTTAGCGTTCCGTTTTTCTTTCATTTGTAAAGGATCTGTTTTTTCTTACGGGATCAGCTTCAAATGGAAGTTAAATAACAATCAGTTAATGGATCCGGTTTCCTTTTAAGGGGGCTTTACACGCTACGACATCGCTAATGCGAACTCGTTGGGGTCACAGAATTGGTGACGCACATCCGGCCGCATTAGCGATGCCGTTGCGTGTGACACCGATGAGCGATTTTGCATCGTTGCAAAAACGTGCAAAATCGCTCATCGGTGACATGGGGGTCCATTCTCAAAAATCGTTACTGCAGCAGTAACTAGGTTGTTCCTCGTTCCTGCGGCAGCAAACATCGCTCCGTGTGACACTGCACGAACGAGGAAGCTCTCCTTACCTACCTCCCGGCCGCTATGCGGAAGGAAGGAGGTGGGCGGGATGTTACGTCCCGCTCAGCTCCGCCCCTCCGCTGCTATTCGGTGGCCGCTCAGTGACGTTGCTGTGACGCCGCACGGACCGCCCCCTTAGAAAGGAGGCGGTTCGCCGGTCACAGCGACGTCGCCGGGCAGGTAAGTATGTGTGACGGGTCTGGGCGATGTTGTGCGGCACGGGCAGCGATTTGCTGTGTTGCGCAACAGATGGGGGCGGGTACCCAAAAAGCGATATCGGGACCGATATCGCAGTGTGTAAAGCCCGCTTTAGACTCCAATATTAAAAGAATAAAAATAAATAAAAAATGGAACCTGCAAAAATCAGTATTTTCAAAAATGATAAAGTTGTGTTTGCAGAATTTTTTTGTCAACGGATTCGTTCTCACGAATAATTACTGGACATGTGAACTCAGACTTAGCAAATGAACCATTGAGCCAAGCCACCCTTGAAGGATATTAAAAAAAAACCCAAACAAACAAAAAAAAAAAACCCCAACAAAACACAGAAATGGGAGAGAAAGCTCTCAACAATCTTTAAAAGGAAGTTGCCATCAGAAAATGTTCCATTGTTTAACCTTTATGGCAGTGTTTGTTTTTTCTTTTCTTTTTTGGGTTTTTTTTTTTCCCCCTTTAATACAGATCAAAATCTGTACTAAAATAAAAAAATATATATATCTTGCAATTTTCACATTGGCCAATAGGGATTTTTTGTTGAGGGAAATAACATGGCCAAATGGTCTGGCACGACACTATCTTTTATATGGAATTGTCTTAATGAGCGTGTGCAAAGTTCATTGTTATGGAAGAAGGAGCGGGTCTTACCAGACCCCAGACAATTAGTTGGCAAGTGAATGGTGTCTCACATACAATCTGCGTCGTCATTAGGTCACCTTTTGTTCTACAGCGGTTGGCTCCCCCTGGTGACTAAAAGCAGTATCACTTGATCTGTTTGTGAGAGCTGCAGTGCAATGCAGTTGGAACGACGAGGGACCTGACAGCGATGCAGATCTCAGTGTGAGAGCCCATCCACAATCTGCACTTGCCAACTGTAATTGTTTGGGGTCTGGTGAGTGCAATCTTTTATTTATTTATTTATTTATTTTTTTTTGAAGGGTGACCCTTCACACTGGTAACACCCCTTTTATTCAAAACAAACTCTGGAGGTGGAGTTATCTCCCAGGCAGCATCCACCCCATAGCCTGGAAGAGCTCATTTATAGAAAGTGATAAAAGATGATTTTATCCACAACAAGACATACAGGTAGGACTTTTTTCAGCATTCTATAACCTGTAGGCCCATATTAATGTTAGATAGGTAAAATGTGGTGACAGATTCCCTTTAATTGTCCTCTATTTTCACATGAAATGAAAAAACAAAACAGCAATGCCTTCCTTTATGGAAAACTATATCCGCAGACATAGTTTATGTTGGCACACCTTTTTGGAGTATAAATTGACAAAAATAAGAAGTATCAGACTAATTGATGAAGAGTAATAATTCAGATCTGTTAGGGTACTTTCACACCTCCGGTTTTTCTTCTGCGGCACAATCCGGCACTTTGCAGGAAAATCGCAACCGGTTTTTTTTGCTGCCGGTTGCGATTTTCCTGCATAGACTTTAATTAGTGCCGCATTGTGCCGCATGGCCTTGCGTTCCATCCGTTTTTTGCCGCATGCGGCAGATTTAGCCGATGCGGCGGCCGGATGGAACGTTGCCTGGCACGTTTTTTCGTGCGGCAAAAAAAACCGCATCGCGCCGCATTCGGCCGATGCGGCGTATCTCTCAATGCATGCCTATGGCGGCCGGATGCGGCGCGATGCGGCAAATACCGCATTCGGCCGCCGCATGCGGTTTTTGCCACTGCGCATGCTCAGTAGCATGCCGCAAGCGGCAAAAACCGGGCGGGCCGCAAAGGAAAAACTTATGCAAAGGATGCGATGTTTTCACCGCATCCGTTGCATAGCTTGCACAGCCGGATTGAGCCGCAGGGCTCAAGCCGGATGTGTGAAAGTAGCCTTATAACACTTTTTTTTTTTTCTATAACTGGAAATGATGGATTTCTGAAAAGATTTTCCGTACCGGAGACGGACACGTTTTTTTTTTTTTTGTAGACCGCTCGCCCTCGTGTTATGTAACGTGTGTGTATTTTTCTTCACCACTTTTTTTTTTTCTTCTCCTTTTAAGAGGCAGGATCCTGGATATCTGCTTCCATTTGTCTAGACACTTCCCTTCCTAATGATGTCTTTACTTGATCTAATTATTCCTATAGCAGGAAATGAGCATTATTAGTGCAGCTTCACGCTGCTTACAATGGTTACTTATTGATTGTCGTAAAGAACCCGTAAAAGAACAACATATGTGAAACACAATATTGCCCGGGCATCGATTTATTCTCATGCCAGGCTAGATATACTATAATTAAGTTTGGCGCTAAGGACGCGTTTCCATTGGTTATTAATAATTAGTCGGAGCTTGATGACTGCGCTCGTAAAATGAACGTGGCTGGAATATCTCGATCTCTGTAACTAGAACACCACCAAATAACTTGTGCACAGCCGCTCTGATCTCCGCAGTCATCTTGATTATGTAATGCGGTATTAGACGGGGAGGATCGCTAATTATGATTAATTGTAAGTGGAGCTCCATGAACTACTGCACAAAGTGGGCGGTAATTAAATCACAGCGTAATCATTGCCGAACTGTGCTCCTAATACGCTGCTCAAATGGATCCTGCTCTCAAAAACACTATTATTACCTTTTGTGACCAGGAAATCACGATGTATCTGGCCTGATTATTCCTCGCTAATAGTTCTGTTATCAGTAAATTTTGCATGGATTCTGTTTGTCTTCCTTTTCGTTGGCTCAAATGGAAAGCTTCATTGAAACTTCTTATTCTTGTCATCTCTAGGAATCACATTCTTATTTTATGCAATAACATTATATGAGCCGTACAACCTAATTGTTTTTTAACTCATTGTTTAGGAAAAGGTGAGAATGCGGAATACAAGTCTGTTCCTAATTCCTCATGGAAAAAGATGACGCAAGTGATCAAATATAGCCGATAGGTGCAGAAATGCTGCACAAAATCTACATAAAAAATTCCGCAAATACTCATCATGGGAACATTGCCTTAAGGCTATGTTCATACAGGACTTTTTTGCTCAGGTTTTTTCTGCAGCGAAGTTTTGCCAGGAAGTAGGGTTTTGTTTTGTTTTTTACCACGGTTTTGAATTCCCTCATTGGTTTGTATGGGTAAAAAAACCATGGTAAAATCTCAACAAAAATGCTGAAAGTATTGACATGCTCATTTTTTCAAAAACGCCGCAAAAATCAAGGCGGTTGACAAAAATCATAAAGGCTGTGTTTGCTTGTGAGTGTCTGTCTGTCTGTCTGTCTGTGTCTGTCTGTCTGTCTGTCTGTGTCTGTGTGTCTGTCTGTGTGTCTGTCTGTGTGTCTGTCTGTGTGTCTGTCTGTGTGTCTGTCTGTGTGTCTGTCTGTGTGTCTGTCTGTGTGTCTGTCTGTGTGTCTGTCTGTGTGTCTGTCTGTCTGTCTGTCTGTCTGTCTGTCTGTCTGTCTGTCTGTCTGTCTGTCTGTCTGTCTGTCTGTCTGTCTGTCTGTCTGTCTGTCTGTGTTTTCTGGAATCTCATAGACTTTGCTGGGCTATGAAGGCAGAGTTTTATTAGTATGGATTAGCATAACTCTATGCTACAAAATGCAGCAAAAACGCCCTGTGTGAACATAGCCATAGAGTATGTGCACACGCTGCAGATATTTTCACCACAAAAACACCTAAAAATGCATGCAGTTTTGTGCCTTTTCACTGCGTGTTTTGGAACTTTTTTTTTTGTCATATGACGTCAATGGGTGGAAGAGCTAAAAAATAAAAACCGCAGGAAAAAACGCCCCAACAATTGTCATGCTGCAGATTATTTCTGCAACACATTCTGCACCAAATCTGCAAGAAAAAAAAAGCAACGTGGGCAAAACACTTCAGAACTCTCAGACTTTGCTGCCTTCAGGAAACACATGCAGATTTGTAAATAAATTAAAAAAAAAATGCACGGTGTGCACATGGCCTTAATGTATTATGAAGGGCTGGAAAATCAAAATCGGTAGAACTGTACCAATTGCTACTCCGGTTTCAGAATTAAAATTGTATACTCATTGAATGATTTATTAGCTCGTTGCATATTTACATTATTAGGGATTTAGCAAAGCTTAATAATTTCCAACAGTAATGTTAATTGAAGACCTATAATTTGGTGCATGTGCTTGGCCTGAGGAGCCAGTGGGGTGCAAAGCTACCATCTGTGGGGGTTTGTGACTGAACGCCTCCAAGTCCGAATCCCCCCTAAACATGACTATACCGCAGTGCCAAGGAACCCATCTGTGCCAGGGATAGCTGGGGCCTAACGCCGCACACCCCATGGACCGGAGAGCGGACAAAAGCCCGACCGCTTCTCCCTGGAGTGCACCGTAATTTTAGCTGGAAACACAGTCCTAAATCATTCATAATTATCATTTTGCTACAGATTTATGAAGGATTTGTAGTCAGACATTTGCATCTCCAAAACCCTGTTAAACTGTATGTTGAAAAACACCAATATTTATTGGCTGCATCAATTATATGATAGGTGGTAATTTTGCCCAAAATCTAATGATTTTAAGATTGATGGCAAAAATTCCATGTTATATAGTTTTCAAAGATCAGAACAACCACAAGGGACAGATGGCTACTGAGCTATAGTCTTAATCCGTTTTTCTCCGAAGACCACCCCACCTAATGTATTATTATTTTTTTTTAATAAAGTTTCATCCACATGGTATAATTGGTCCTTTTAAGGTGCCCAATAAGCATTTAGCAAACTATTTCCTTTGTTCGTGCGTCTTTATTGTATTTTTAGGTTATGCAGCATCCCTGTTCTAAGGCTGCTTTCACACTACGTTTTTTTAACATGCGTCATTAATGTTTTTTTTGCTGCAAAAGCGGATCCTGTTTTTGCAAAGAAAAACGCATGTGTTATTTTGCAGGATCCTGTCACTTTAAGTTTATGGGAGGGCATTGGAGTCATGTGATCGGGAGTGAGGGGAACTGAACATGAAAGACTGGGAGCCGACATCTGACAGCTGCGGAGGCTCGTAACCAATGTAAACATCGTGTAACTTGCTTGGATACCCGATATTTACATTGATCACAAGTGTCTGCAGCTGCTAGGAGCCGGGCTCCCTGCACACGTAACCAAGATAAACATCGGGTAACTAAGCCCGCGGTTACCCGATGTTTATCTTGGTTACGAGCGTCCTCCGCTCTCAGGCGGGGGAGAGTGGAGAGAGAGAGAGGGCGGGGGAGAGAGGGTGGGGGAGAGAGGGACTAATCACGCGAGGCTGGTTTCTGGGCATGCTCAGTAGAGCAAGCAGGATCCTGTCTATCAGCATGCCAGCGTTCACATGCGTTTAACGCATGCTGTTTAGTCAAGATCCAGCAATTTGCAGTATTTGGACGCAGCTCAAAAACGCTACAAGTAGCGTTTTTGAAAAGTTAAAAAACTGCAAGTCGCTGGATCCTCTCTATACCGCACGCAAACACAGGTGAACGCGTGTTGACGTGAGTCCATTGCAAATGCATTGAAATGAAAACACATTTGCACTGGATCCGTTTTTGCGTTAAAAAAACGTTCATGGCGCATGTTAAAAAAACGTAGTGTGAAAGTAGCCTTAGAGAGTCGAGTACGTTCTTTAGACTGTTTAAGTCGTTTCCCATTCACGGACTCAGAAATCTATCACCTTGTTTTGTTCATCTAGCTATAAGCTCGCATTACACTGTGGTAGAACAGTTGTATATTCGTACCCCCGTTGTTTGGCTCTACATGTGATTTGTAACAAATAAAGAGCCAGTTGCACTCGAAAATGCTAAGATCTGTTAATATAGGAATATGAACATGCATTACTGCTAAAAAAAAATGCATTTAAAAATTATACTTAGCATATACAAAAGACCAGTTTTATGTGAGCCCAACAGCCAATGTCAAGGCGTATCTCTAAATGTTTGGTCCTGGTCTAGTCTAATGCCACTCATTGGGTTAAAAAAACCCTCCAATTTATGTGCGGATAGGAACCTGTTAATAAGGAGTTTAATATTGCTTAAGGCTGATGTGTTCTCAATCAGATGGCATGACCCCATAATCGAAGTAATTTCATTGTGCAGTTGTCTCTATTTGTAGACAGGGACCTAACGTAAGAGAAACACCTTGATGTTGGTTGTTGGGCTCACACAAAACTGGCCGCTTTTATATCCTAACTATTTCAATTCTTCTATGTATGTTTTAGCAGTAATGCATGTTCATATTCCTATATTCATTGGTAAGATATCTTAGCATTTCAGAGTGCAACTGTCTCCTTATTTGTAGTAATATATTTCATGTTCACTATGCACCTGTTTACACTGCCTGGTAGGAAGTGTCAGCAGTTGTTTTACTTGTTTATATGCTTTGGGCAGATCAATATAATATATATAATAAAAATTACTCAGAGATGAGGCACTGTTAGCATTTTTTTTGTAAACTACTGTAGCTTTTTTTTTTTTTTTTTTATAGTATCTGTTAACTCCTTTGTTTTTTTTCTACCCTATTGAGCCTCATAAATGAACATGGCTCCTTAGACTCAGGTGGCTGCATCAATTTCCACATCTGATCTTGTATAGAACTGGAGGCTTCTGATTTTGAAGTGCTTTATGCATAAAATCTGAGGGCCTGCGACGGTATTAAATTCAGTTTTGTAATCGTTTTGCTCATTCGTTTTCCACCTTTACCATACAATAGCCCGAAATTAGATTTGTCTGAAGCGGTAGTTGGTGATTAGCTCCTAATTACCAACTACAGATGAGCCTCTGTGCCCGGCATTATCTGATTTGCCATTCACAGCGGAGTCTAGTCCAGCACAATACCTGGAAGCGCGGCTCCACTCGGGTCATCTTCCAGACTACGCTCAATTATACCCAAGAACGGTATAAAATCAAGGAAGGAACAATATTGTTTTTTTGGATGGAGAAAGCCGGCATATTCAGAAAGAGAGCATTTCGAATGATTTTCTGTTCACTTACCTAATTAGATTTTTCTCCAAACCTATTTCATATAGTGGCCTGTGTTTTGCTTTTGCAGGTTGTGGTTATGTGTACAGTTGTAAATGCATGTTTAGTGTATGTACTGCTGGGACTGAATTTGTAGAAATACATCTAGTTAAATGGTTTCTAGCGGGTACATATTTTGCAGCACCAAAATTGTATCTAAATCTGCTTCCGATCCTAAGATGTGATCCCAGGACTATCTTTTTCAAAACTGTGCTTGCCCCTTCCTCATTATCTCCTGCCTCGTCTAAACCCAGCTTACTATTCGGCATCGGCCACACGGGCATTAATACAAGTCAATCACATTGACATTTGGCTCCCGCTCTGCTGGAGTGTAAGCCGAGTGTCATGTGACTGTCAAGCCACCCCTCACAGCCGTGAAGGACAAGGCAGGCGCTGCAGAGGAGAGGGAGGGATTAATCTCCCTATCTCTCCCATGACCAGCTGATGCAATGCTCGCACTGCACTCACGTTACACCGGTGTCATCCGAGTGCAATGCAATGTTTCTCTCGCACCCATAGACTTGCATGGGTGCGAGTGAAAACTAATCGGATTCCACCCGCAGCATGCTGTGATTGTTTTCTCAGTCTAACATAGAGTAATATGGGGCCAGGTGGAATGCAATTTTTTATCGCGTTCCACTCTCCGTTTTACTTGCTGTGTGTCCTTGGCCTTAAAGGGAACCTGTCATCAGAAATTTAGCTTGAAACCTAAAAGTTTCCCCCTCTGCAGCTCCTGGGCTGCATTCTAGCAAGGTTTCTATACTTTTTGTGGCCCCTTTTAAACCAAATTAAATACTTTATAAACTTGTACCTTTTGCTATGCAAATTTTGTAAATCGTCCATGGGCGCGGGCTGCCTGGTGTCCGTTACTGTCCTCCTGCCGATTTACGCCGCCCCCAACGCTGAATTTCATACCTCAGAACGCCACCCCTGGGCGCCCGAGGTCCCGCGCATGCGCTGTGGGACTGTGCAGTGTGTGCACGTGTGACCACTGGTGACGTTTTTTGCGCAGGCACGAGGTTATGGGCGGCGCTGTGATTGTCCTCAGCAAATGCCGCCCATAACCTTGTGACCGCACTTTCCCCTCTTCCTCCAGCGTTCTGCGCAAGTGCTCGCTGGCCAGATGACCCGACGTCACCTCTTTCCCATCTTGGCCTGCTGCAGGGTAAGATGGGAAGGAGGTGACGTCGGGTCATCTGGCCAGCGTGCCCTTGCGCAGAACGCTGGAGGCAGTGGGGACAGCGCGTCCACGAGATTATGGGCGGGCACTTGCGATGCAATCATAGCGCCGCCCATAACTCGTGCCTGTGACCATGTCACCAGCAGTCCTGGCGTGGGCGGCACATCGGGCGCAGTGGGCGGCGTCCTGATGTACGAAATGGAGCGTGGGGGGATGGCGTCAATGTGCAGGAGGGACAGCAACGGTCACCAGAGAAGCCCGCCCATGAACGATTTACAAGATTTTCATACCAAAAGGTACAAGTTTATAAAGTATTTAATTTGGTTTAAAAGGGGCCACAAAAAGTACAGGAACCTGCTAGAATGCAGCCCACGAGCTGCAGAGGGGGAAACTTTTAGGTTTCAAGCTAAATTTCTGATGACAGGTTCCCTTTAAGAAAACGGGTGCCAAGAAGCTAAAATAGTCCTAAGATTTATAAAGATAAGCTTTTGGCACACCAAAAATTAAAATAAATGGTTGGTGATCATCAACCATTTTTTTTTTTTTTTTCATTTATGGTGTGCACAGCTTATCTTTATAAATCATCTACTGCATTATCCTCCTTTGTGGCCTTCCTGCTTGCACCACTAGAGTTCATCCTTCAGGCTGAGGCCACACGGGGATTTGTGCGAGTGTTCGTCTGACACTCGACCTATGCTCGCAGAACAGCGGGAGCCGAGTGTCATGCGACTGTGGTCCGATCATGTGATCAGACCACAGTTGTGGAGGGGAGGGCCGACGCTGCAGAGGAGAGGTAGGGATTTATCTCCCTATCGCCTCCATTGCCGACTGATGCGAGAATCGCACTGCTCTCGCAGTTTACCGGTGTACTGCGAGTGCAGTGCGATTTTTCTCTCGTCCCATAGACCTTAATGGGTGCAGGTGGAACAGGATCACATTCTACTTTTAGCATGCTGCGACTGTTTTTTTTGGTCCGATTAGGGCTGAGAAAATAATCGCTCATGGGAGCTGCCTCATAGAGTAATATTGGTCCGAGTGGAATTAGTTTTTTTATTTATTTATTTTTTTTTTTATCGCATTCCACTTGCACCGTTTTTCTCGCCGTGTGTCCTCTGCCTAAGAGGTAGATCCAGGATTAAAAAATAAATAAAATAAAAATGTGCTTAAGCACTAACAGGCAGGTAGTTGCTACCTACCAAACCTACCTGATGTGATCAGTAACGTTCTTCACATGCACAGACCGCTGTTGCAGGTGCTACAATGACTTCATCAACAGAGCGGCGGCTTCTTTTCTGCTCTGCTCTGTAGTTGTGGCGGGACAATCGATGTGATGCTGATTATTAGTTGGTTCTGTGCTGCCCTACTGGGGGAGTCGGCTGTCAATCAGCATGACGTCGACTGTGCCACCCATCTACAAATAAGAATAATGGATAAAAAACACAATAGAATCTTACCCCCCCAAAACCGTAAAAGGGGATGCACTGTGCTCCCCTTGTCAGGTTTTGTGACACACAACCAGTATTAAGATACATAATCCAGCTGCTGTAGAGTCCACGGGCTCAAAAGCCAGGGATAATCAGGAACCGAATAAATGCAGAACGTTTCTACGCTGTTCTTCATTCAGAAAATCCTCCGATTAATGTCATCGCCAGTATGCACCGATCAGCATTTCTGCTGTTCAAAGGGATACTGAAGCATTGCTCCAAACTGCCGAAGCGATTGGATAGTGCGGACTTCAAATTCCTTAAGGTATAAAATCAATAAAATATTTATAAAAAAAAAAAAAAAAATTGGGGGGAAAAGAAAAACTAAAAGTTCAAATCACCCCCCTTTTACCCCATTGAAAATAAAACAATAAGGTATCTCTGCTTTTAGAAATGCCCGATCTATCAAAATATAAAATCGGTTAATCTGATCGATTAAAAGGCATAGCGAAAAAATAACCCCAAAACACCTGAATAGTTGTTTGTTTTGGTTTTTTTTGTTTTTTTTTCTTGTTTCCGTGACATTGCATTAAAATAACAAAAGCTCAAAACATTGCATCTACCCCAATAAAAGTATAATTAAAAATATCCGGTCAACAGGTCAAGAGTCTTTTACTGAGCCCCAGACCCCAAAAATTAGAACACTACGGCTCTCAGAAAATGGCGACAAAAGCGGAATTCTTTGTTTTTGACAAATTTCACAATTTTTTTCTTTTCACCATTTACATAAACTGATAGCTATACATGTTTGGTATGAGTATCTATAACCTCGTACTGACCTGGAGACTCATACTGCCAGGTCAGTTTTACTATGTAGTGAATATGGTAAATGAAACACCCAAAAACCAATTGTGGAATTGCACTTGTTTTTGCAATTTCACCGCACTTGGATTCCCCCCGCCCCATTTTTCAGTGCACTATGTGGTAAAATGAATGATGTTCAAAACTACAGTAATAAGAATAATATAAAATACAGTACATTACTACAGTAATAATCGTTATTTCTATAGCGCCAACATATTCCGCAGCGCTTTACAATTCAGGAGGCTCATATACATATACATATCATATACATAAACATATACAAACAAGTAACAATTATAGAAGATACAATATTTAAAGGGAAAAATGGCAACCCTGCTCGTGAGAGCTTACAATCTACAATGAGATGGGGGGAGGGGCAAGGTACAAGTGCTTATTTACAATGACAATCCAGCCATCTCATGGGGGATAGATAATGGCTTCCTGGACCAATTGGCCAGAGCCTTGAGATGCATTTGGGTGCCATGGAGTTTGACGTGGGGTTATGTTCTGAGAAGCTGTAGAGGGATTAGGTGAAATTAGTTTGGCTAGGGAGTGTGATAGGCCGCCCTAAAAAGATGCGTTTTTAGGGAGCGTCTGAAGCTGAAGTAAGTTGTGATTTGTCCTAACTTCTTGGGGTAGAGCGTTCCAGAGGTTTGGTGCAGCTCGGAAGAAGTCTTGGATCCGGGAGTGGGAGGTTCGAATTAGTGTGGATGTTAGTCGAAAGTCATTTGCAGAGCGTAGAGAACGGGTGGGGTGATAGACAGAGATTAGGGTGGAGATGTAGAGGGGTGCCGCACTGTGGAGAGCTTTGTGGGTGAGAACAAGCAGTTTGAATTGGATCCTGTGATATATGGGCAGCCAGTGCAATGACTGGCAAAGAGCAGAGGCACCCGAGTAGCGGTTAGCCAGATAGGTGACCCTGGCTGCTGCATTAAGGATGGACTGTAGAGGGGAGAGTCTAGTTATGGGGAGACCAATTAATAGAGGGTTACAGTAGTCAAGGCGAGAGTGGATCAGGGCCACGGTGAGGGTTTTTGTCGTTTCCATTGTGAGAAAGGGGCGGATTCTAGAGATGTTCTTGAGGTGCAAGTGACAGGAGCGGGCAAGAGATTGTATGTGGGAGGTGAAGGAGAGATCAGTGTTAAGTATAACACCCAGACAGCGGGCTTGCTGCCTAGGACTTATCGTTGTGCCACACACAGAGAGGGAGATGTCAGGTCCCACAGAAAAACAAGCCCTCATAGGGCATATTGACAGAATAATAAAGTTATGGCTCTTGGAAGAAGGGGAGGAAAAAATGAAAACTGAAAATTTACGCAAGGTGAAGGGGTTAAGTAGCTGACAATTAATAGTGAAGATCTTAAAACCACAATGTAGATCAGGAATAAGCTTTGATCTCTTTGCTCTTTTATGGTGGAGAATTGTTCTTGTGATTGTTTCTCTCTCTTAGGCCTGTTTCACACGTTAGTGAAAAACATACATTTTTCACTGACGTGTTAAAAACGCATATGTCCCTCCGTGTGCCGTAATTCACGGCACACATGTGTTCTCCATGTGCTATCCGTGATCATTGGTAGCACATGGAGACAGCTCTGCTGTCTCCGGCTGTGCGGTCTCCCCGCTGCAGCTACTTCTGGGTTGGCAGTGCAGTACATAAATGCATATTCATGACCCTAATGAGCCGGGCTGGAAGTAGGAGACAGCAGCGGCCGGAGATAGCAGCGCTGGAGAAGGTGAGTTTAAAATGCTTTTTATTTTCAATGTCTGTGTGTTTCTGGTACGTGTTTCACAGATCACACCATAGTCTGGTCTGTGGGACATCAGTGATGCCAGAAAAAAACGGATATGTCTCCGTGCGGAAATCACAGATACGCGTATATGCCGCACAATAACTGATGTGCGCGCAGACCCGTTGATTTTAATGGGTCTGTATATGTCCGTTATTTTGGTACATATAAAAACTGTCACATTCACACATCAGTGATTCTGGTAAGTAAGAGGCCTTAAAGAGTAAAGAGAAATTGATTACCTGAAGTGCTGAGGCTGCTGAGATCACAGAACTTTATTAGCTAGTCAGTCTGTAAAGTCGGGTTTTACACATTGGACAAATTTTGGCTCTAGGTATTGTTTGGCCACCTCATTGGGCCGGCGCTCCCATATATTAGATTGTTGGGTTTCTTTCATGACGTCGATTGTTTTGTGGAAAGAAAATAAAAAATAGCACATAGAGATTGCTTACATGAAGTGCAGAGGCTGCTGTGAGCACAGGATTTTATTAGGTACCAAGT
>NC_134358.1:517535562-517588062 GCF_048569485.1 Anomaloglossus baeobatrachus
GCTAAGTATCACAGCTTGCAAACACTTTTTGTTCCGGCCAAGAGTATTTCCATTCCTGTTTGATGGATTTTCATCCATTCTTCCTTGGAAAAGTCTTCCAGTTGTGTGAGATTCCTGGCTTGTTTTGCTTGCACTGATCTTTTGAGGTCTAGCCACAAATCAGGTGACTGTCGGGGCCATTGTAAAACCTTCAGCTTTCACCTTTTGAGGTCATTTACTGAGGATTTTGACGTCTGTTTAGGGTCATTAACCATTTGTAGAGCCATATTTTTTCAACTTCAGCTTTTTACAGACCGTGTTATGTTTGCTTCAAGAATTTGTTATAATTTCATTGAATCCATTCTTCCATGTACCTGTGAAATGTTCCCCATGCCATTAGCTGCAAGACAACCCCAAGCTTAATGGTTGGGGTTATGTTGTTTTCCTGAAATTCTGTGCCCTTTTTTCTCCACACATAACTTTCATCATTGTGGCCAAAAAGTTCCATTTTATCTTCGTTGTCCACATAACTTGTTTCCACAATTCATCAGGCTTGTTTAGATGCCCTTTTGCATACTTCTGACTCTGAATTTTATGGAAAGGACACAAGAGAGGTTTTCTTCTGTTGGCTCTTCCATGAAGCCTATATTTGAGCAGGTGTCTCTGAACGGTAGAACAATGTGCCACAACTTCAGAGTGCTAAATCTTCCAGAAGGTCTTTTCCAGTTTAGCAGGGGTTCTGATTTGCCTCTATAGCAATCCTACAAGCAGCTCTCAGACATTTTTCTTGGTCTTCCAGACCTTTATCTTGACCTCCACTTTTCCGTTAACTTCCATTTCTCAATTACATTTTGAACTGAGGAAAGGGCAACTGACAAATGCTTTACTATCTGCTCATAGCCTTCTCCTGCTTTGTGGGCCTCCAACATTTTCATTTTCAGAGTGCTAGGCAGCTGCTTAAAAGAACTCATGGCTGCTGTTTTTGGCACAAGGTTAGAGGAGGCTGGATTTGTATAAAGCTGTGAAATTTTCATCACAAGGCCTTTTGCGATAATAGTGAACAAGCCATAAAAGGCTAATTAAGGTCTGAAACCTTGATCAAAGTTATCTGAGCACACAAATATCAATGGGTGCCCAAACCTTTGCATCGGTCTACTTTACTTTTTGTGTTTTTTCAAATGTAAAAGATTAAAATGTATTTATTTTTTGCCTAAAATACAAAGGAAATGTGTCCTCTTTAACTTGATGCCTTTTAGAGATCGTTTCTTTTCTAATGATGAGTAAGATTTGCTATACTCTTAACTAGTACTGTCTAATTTTTGCGTATGCGTTCTGAACAGTGTGTGTAATGCAAGTCAATGGGGAATACTCACACTGGAACGAGTAACCCGAATACTGCAGTATTCGCTACTCGCACGAATAGTACGGTATTCGGGTTACTCGTTCCATTGTGAGTATTCCCCATTGACTTGCATTACACACGCTATTCAGAACGCATACACAAGTATTAGAGAGCAGTCGTTACGAGTATCTCGAATACGAGTATTTCGAAACTCATCATTAATCTTTTCATCTTCTACTTGCTTAACTGTTCCCAACACAGTAATTTTGTTTGTCTGCTCTAACTCCCCCTGTCCTTACTCCTCCCCCACTCCCCCCACCCCTCCTCGTGATAAGAGATGGGAAGGAAGGATAGGCAGCAGACAGGGGCGGGAATAACTAGCAAAACCTGACCCACATATTAGATATTCTGTAGCTGCTATCAATCAAATAAGTGTATTTTACAAACTTAACTTGCCTGTATTTCAGAAAGTATACATCCGATCTCGCAACTACAGCCATGTATAGAATCAGCATGATAGCGCCAGTATAGCACTGGCTTTAGTTTTATATAGGAAAATCCTAGTGGTTGGTTCTCTTTAGGCTATGTGCCCACGGTAGAATGTACCTGCGGACTTTTCTGCCTGAAAATCCACGACTTTCGCGGCAAATCCGCACCCGGATTTGCCGCGGATTTTGATGCGGATTTTTTTTTTTTTTCCCATTCTATACCCAAATCCGCACCAAAATCCGCAACAAACAATTGACATGCTGCAGATTTTTCCGCATCAAAATCCGCGGCAAATCCGCAGCGGAAAAATCTGCAGCATGGACACAGCATTTCCAAAATGCCATTGAAATGGCTTGGAAGTGCCGCTGCTGCAGATTTTTGGTAAATCCGCGGCAAAATCCGCGGTAAATCCGCAGCGTGGGCACATAGCCTTAAAGAACAACCTCTTTTACACCTGAATATGCCCTTAGTGGTGGTAGCAGGTATTTAATCAGTTAGTGTTAAAAAAATCCTATTGGTTATACTGGACAGTGAAAAAAAAAACACCTCCTCACACAGTGCGGCCCCCTGCTATATATACGCTATATATCCGCTGTATATATACCAGTATATATGCTGTATGATATACCAGTACGGGGCCGGGCTGTGTATCGCGTTTCCATAACGACGAGGCAGGAACTTCCCTGCTAGAGCGCTGACGTCAAGGCAGAGCTGCTTGCCTCTGATTGGCCAGCGCTCTGCCATTCAGCAGCGGTGACAGGAAGTTCCTCCCTCGTCGCTATGGAGGCAGAATCCAAGCGTGGAATGGAGTGGAGCGGCGCACTACAGCACCCAGGTATATATCCGGCGTATAAGACGACCCCCCACTGTAGCCATTATTTTAAGGGGGTAAAAAGTCGTCTTATACGCCAGTATATACGGTAATTAAAATATTTAAAATATTGCATATTGTATTGACCTTTCAACTCTACTCAAGGCTTCATTCACACATCAGTATTTCATCAGTATTTGCCAATACCAGGAGTGTCTCCAAAACATCGAACAAGTGTCAATCTTTCAATCTCGCAAACACTGAGGCAAAAATACTGACGCTGTTGTTGTCGTACGTCCTGTAGGACATCTGAGCCGGTCCTATGTTATCAGTGTCTCTTTTGTGGTATTTTATTCTTAAATTACAAAAGCATTTACCCATGCGGACGGAAAATGCTATATGACGGCACTCGGACTGCCTGTAATTCCTTGAGGCCCCTTATCCTATCCCAGAAGCAATGTTTCTCGGAATGAATACCTCCATAGGAAGGGGCACCATGGAGCATGCCATTACTTTTCTTGATATTGGTAATAAGGGGTACACTATGGGCAGCATATTAGGCCACATGCATGAATCTTAAAATGCAGGTGCCGAGAATCCGGTGCGCAGTACAACCTTCCATTATCATCCTTCCTGAAATCATGTTGGTTCCCGGTGATGTTTGTGCGCGGTGCCAATAATGTGTAGACTTTTGAACTTGTGGAGTAATCATATAAAGATGGTAAAGTATATCCTGATTGCATCTGTTGAGGTCTCTTCTCTGTCCTGCTGTCATCTTGGCTAATTTGTTGTGTTTTGAGAGGCCTCGAATGGCTTTTATTCTGCTCTTAATTTCGTAACTGTCTGAACTCTTGAACAAAATATAACAAGAACATCCACACCAGTAATTTGTTACTGGTCGAAGTCGACAACTTATTAACTGTTCTTGTTCCCTTTCTGACTCGAACACAGATTTAGTAGGATGTTGATACTCCAACCACCTCATATGTGCTCATTTCCAGGTGTCAAATTATATTCTTAAAGAGAACCTGTCACCAGATTTGTCCCCTATAAGCTGTGGCCGCCACCAGTGAGCCCTTACATACCCCATTCTAGAATACTGTATATAAGAGACCAGGCCACTCTGAACAGCTTTTATTCTACTCCCCTGCGGGGCGGTCCGCTCTGATAGGCGTCACTGGTCTCTGTCCGGAGCATCCTCTCTTCTTGCGATCGCTGTCCTCCTTCTTGCTTCATGTGGATGACACATCCTATGTCATCCACATAGAGTCCTCCATTGCGCTCCTGCGCATGCACACTTATCTCTGCCCTGCTGCACGCATGGTCAAGGAAAGGTCAAAGACCACATGCGCACTACAATACTGTTGCTGTGCCCTCCGCAGGACAGAGAGTAGTGCGTGTGCGCGGGAGCGCAATGGAGGACACTATGGGTGATGTGGGAAGCGTCATCCACACGAAGCCGGGACGGAGTATGGCCATCACAAGAGGAGAGGAGGCTCTGGTCTGACGCCAGTGACGCCCTTCAAACCCAGCTGCCGCACAGGTGATTATAGTGAGAGGTTCTTTACATTATACACCTCTGCCTGGGCTCTTATATACAGTATTCTAGAATGTTGTATATAAGAGCCAACTGGTGGTGGCTGCAGCTTATATGGGACAAGTCTGGTGACAGGTTCCCTTTAATCTATGACTGCTTATTATTAGACCTGTGGTCAGTGAAGTAAAGTGCTTTCCCTGAGCATGAGTTGTCCTCAAAGAAAAACTGCGTTTAGGAACCGCATCCTCTTGGCTACTAAGTTTTGAGACCACGTAACGTTACAGAGCCGAGTGCTGATGCATATAATTCTCCAATGCTCTGACTCCAAACTTCTGTTCACCATTACCATCGGCACAAAACCTCTGCACCAGGAACTTTGTGGCACTGGGTTTTTTTGGCTGAGCAGCTGCATACCAGCTTTATATTTGGGGTAAAGCTGTTTTCTGTTCCTTATGACTCTACTCCAGTGCACGTAGCAAGATCCTTTAAGGCAGGGTTGGGAGAGCTGGCAAATGGTCTTCTGGACGAATTGGCAAAAATTCCCAGACGATTCCAACATTTTGCAAGAAAGCCTTCCCAGAAATGTGGAAACTGTTTCAGCTACAAGTGGGGGACCAACTCCATACTAATGTCTATGGATTTAGAGTGGGATGACAAGAAAGCTCCTGTAGGTGTAATGTATAGGCATCCCAAGAATTTTGCCCATATCATAAAGTTCCTTGTGGAAAAAATGCAAGTGCCAAGAACAGAGTTAAGCCTTGCTTAGACCAAAGCGGAGAAATGATCATCCTCCTGCAGGCCATAAATACTTCATTGTTTTGGGGGCTGATTTTTATCTGTATATTTTTTGCTGGTGTCCGCACCTCAGATAATAACAATCTCTACATTTTTTTTTTTTTGCTTTTTGTTTCGAGTTTTCCCCTTTAGTTGTTATGTCCTTGGCGGAGATTTGAAGTAGTGTTTTTTTTTTTTTGTTTTTTGTGCAAAATTGTTTTCTTATTCTGCACTTCAAATGCCTCGTTTTTAATATATATCATATTATATATTTGTATATACATTTATATAAATATTTGAGTGTATATGTGTCTATATGTATATATGTATGTGTGTATGTAATATTATGTATATATACTATTTTATTGAGCAAGTTTAAAAAATTCCAGAGCTCAATTGCAGGATACATGCTGATCAGACTACGTGTTTCGGCAGTGTAAGGAAGCTGCCTTCTTCGCAGTCTCAAGCTAGAGACCATGTGGAAGGCGGCTTCCTTACACTGCCGAAACACGTAGTCTGATCAGCATGTATCCTGCAAGATTACTTCCATTGCTGGACGTGTTCCCAGTCCTGATCTGTGCAACCAAGCAAGACCAGGTATTACTAAACCGGAGCTATGAGGTCAGCTGGTCCACTGCTTTATGTATCTATATACAATTCAACACCACTTTTGGATGCACTGTAGGCAGGCGTTATCATGAAATTACATCCACTTTGCTTGGACACTTGAATACAGCACATTTTCTTGCCAAAAGGCTTAGTGAGGAAAAAAAGCAGCATTTACGCTAGGTGGGAACACAGCCTTAAGCGGGCTTTACACGCTACGACATCGCTAATGTGAACTCGTTGGGGTCACGGAATTGGTGACGCACATCCGGCCGCATTAGCGATGCCGTTACGTGTGACACCGATGAGCGATTTTGCATCGTTGCAAAAACGTGCAAAATCGCTCATCAGTGACATGGGGGTCCATTCTCAAAAATCGTTACTGCAGCAGTAACGAGGTTGTTCCTCGTTCCTGCGGCAGCACACATCGCTCCGTGTGACACCGCAGGAACGAGGAAGCTCTCTTTACCTGCCTCCCGGCCGCTATGAGGAACGAAGGAGGTGGGCGGGATGTTACGCCCCGCTCAGCTCCGCCCCTCCGATGCTATTGGGCGTCCGCTCAGTGACGTCGCTGTGACGCCGCACGGACCGCCCCCCTTAGAAAGGAGGCGGTTCGCCGGTCACAGCAACGTCGCCGGGCAGGTAAGTATGTGTGACGGGTCTGGGCGATGTTGTGCGGCACGAGCAGCGATTTGCCCGTGTCGCACAACAGATTGGGGCGGGTACCCACACTAGCGATATCGGGACCGATATCGCAGTGTGTAAAGCGGCCTTTACTCTGTCTGGATCCTATAGCATTGTTCAGACCAGGTATAACTGCTGCCTGAAAGCCATGTACCTGCTGGATATTATTCCTTTATTCCAAGCACAGGCTTCCATAAAACAGCAGTCTTACAGCAAACCAAAAATATATGCTTGTGGGTTTAACCTATGGTGAGAATTTTGTGTTAAAGGGTTATTTCCATATCCAAGATCCTATCCCAATATGTAGTAGCTGTACTGATATTAGCAAATACCTCCAATGAGAAATGTTGTTGTAATGCTGCCACCAGGGGGAGCCAGAGCTCTGTAGCATAATACACTACACAGAGCAATGAGAACCAGGAAGTGAATTCACAGCGTTCTCATACATTACCTCAAAGCAGAGCTGCAGAGCATGCAAGGAATAATCACACAGGTTGGGTCAAACACCGTACGGGCATAAGCAGGACCGGAGGAACGAGCAAAAGCGGAGTCAAAGTCAGGCCAAGGTCAGTACCAAAGAAAGCAACCGAGTGGGGAAATAGGAGAGGGGACAGAGGACAGGAGGATGGAACACAGACAAGGGCACGGGGGCACAGGAACAGACAGATCAGGATATCACTCACAGGACCAGCAATCACAGGCAAAGCAGTGCTAAGCTTATAGCCGGCACTGGTTCACTGGAAATGCCAGCTTTTAAGGCATCCAGGGTCTGGAAGTGAGGCTCGAGAGAAGGCTCCGCCCCCTAGCCATGTGGACAGGGAGGCGAACCATGACAGTAGTATAGTTCTCCTGATTATCTATATAGCTTACCTTATGTGCAGAGAATTGCAGCTTAGGCATCTATGGTTATGTCCAATCATGGTGACAGTAATTTGCTTGTGGTTGTAACCATGGATACCTAAGCTGCAATGCCCTGCACATGAGGTAAGAGACATGGTGATAGGAGAACTATACTACATTTCTAATTGAAGGTATTTTTTTATTATTATGCCTAATTGGGATAGGATCTTGTAGATGGGAATCCCCCTTTAATTTTTTGCTGCTTTTCCATTTTATAATCTGTTGTGATAGACAAGTATATTGATGACTGTAGTAACTCTTTGGATCTCGTGACACCAGTTTTGCTTGTAAAGCACCGCTGCTCGTAGTAAAACAATACAGCACCTCATGGGTAAATCACCGCTTCAGAGTTAAATAAATGGGTCCAGGAGTAGATTGTACAAATGTGGACATTGCCAAACTCATTCGGACTGTCAGTTTTCTTATTTGGCTTACGCTTTAAAGTAATTATTTTCTAAATCCGCGGTGTTAGGAGCCACTTACATTCAGATGGCATACTGTGCCGCTCTCTGGACAGCTGGGACCTGATTGCATTTAGGTACCACAGACCACGGCTTAAAATCCTCTTTAGCGCCTGCTGACTGACAAATGTTCCAGCTACAGCAAGTATCCCGTATAATGGGATTTATGAAGCCATCACAATACATCTATACAAGGCCACAGTATGAGTGGTCATGGGCAATTGTTAAACAAAAGTATACAGTTGTGTTAAAGAATGTGACCATGTTGCCTTTTATAAAGAGATTTACAAATGCAGCTTTTTATTCATTTTTATTGTTTTTTTGGGTTAAGCAGGAGAACAAGGGTTTTACAAAGCTGTGAAAACCCATTTAAATGCTTGGAGGTCCAGAAATTGAGGAATATTATGTAAGCGCATAACCTGGTTCTTCCTACTGTCACTCCTTTCCTCCTCTTTTTGCATTCACTTATTCCCTACCCTCCATGTACTAACTGTTTTGCCATCCTCCCCTGCACCCCGACTTCATCACCTTTCTCCCCTGTGACCCCTTCTCCATCGCCATCCTCCCCTCTGCCCCTGACTCCATCGCCATCCTCCCCTCTGCCCCTGACTCCATCGCCATCCTCCCCTCCGCCCCTGACTCCATCGCCATCCTCCCCTCCGCCCCTGACTCCATCGCCATCCTCCCCTCCGCCCCTGACTCCATCGCCATCCTCCCCTCCGCCCCTGACTCCATCGCCATCCTCCCCTCCGCCCCTGACTCCATCGCCATCCTCCCCTCCGCCCCTGACTCCATCGCCATCCTCCCCTCTGCCCCTGATTCCATCGCCATCCTCCCCTCTGCCCCCGACTCCATCGCCATCCTCCCCTGCGCCCCCGACTCCATCGCCATCCTCCCCTGCGCCCCCGACTCCATTGCCATCCTCCCCTGCGCCCCCGACTCCATCGCCGTCCTCCCCTGCGCCCCCAGCAGCATTATAATCTTCCCCTGAACCCCCGACTCCATCCTTATCCACCCTAATGCCCGCTTCCATCTCTATCCTCTCCTACACCCTGCTCCATCCTCCCCTGTGGCCCCGGCTCCGTTGCTCTCCTCCCCTGTGCCCCACCCCCACCCCGGCTCCGTCGCTCTCCTCCCCCGTGGCCCCCCCGCTCCGTCGCTCTCCTCCACTGTAGCCAGCCCCCCCCCGGCTCCGTCCCTAATTCCCTAATCAGTCCCTAATCTCCCCTGTGCCGCCATCTCCATCCCTATCCTCCCTCTGTACAGTAGACATACGTGTGCCCCATGATCCACATTCTGTGACATGTAAAGTGATGTGGACTCTGTTCTTTGCGTCTATGATATATATCTTCTTTTTCTGCCTTCCCCTTTTCATTTCCCAGTTGCACAGATTAAAGGACAAACAGGCTGTTGACAAGTTATTACTGAGCTCTCACTTTTCTTGTGCCTTGGGCACTGAGGCCTTAATTGAAGCAGCCTTTCAAAATCTTATCCCAAAAGTGTCAGTGGAGGCGAGTAAGCCCCTTTGAGCCAGCGAGATGAATTTTAAAATGAGCTGCCACCTCTATAATAAAGCGTCCTCCCCCCGCAATGCTGGAGTTCTGTCAAACATGAACCCTTTAATATGCCAATTACTTTGTTACTATTTCAAGACTCATGCAAAGTTGAACGTTGGGATATTTTTGATCTCGTACAGAGGAAACGTGGATCGATGTAACTTTTTAATATTGGGGTGATTTCAGTTCACCGGCGCAGGTCCACACTGTTCTTCTTAGTTTCAGACTTATACTAACAAGACTGGCGGTAGCAATAGGTTTTTGAGTATAATGATCTGTCTGCTAGATGTATTTCTTGCTTTAAGGACTAAACCTGTATTATACAGGGGTCATAAACATCGGAAACCCTTCCGAAAATATGCTAGGGCATCACTGATTTGCACATATGTATATTCTCTTATTACTTTTGGGCATATTTTACACCCAGTTCTGTTCTGTTATCTGAAAACATTATTAAAGGGGTTGATCGTTACTTTTTTATTGATGCCTTATCCTTCAATATAGGTCATCAATATAAGATTGGTGGAAGTTCAACATCTGGTACCTCCACCAATTTAGCAATAGTCACCTCTGGAGGCCTCCGGATGTGAACTGTAGAGGATGGAGTATCACCGTGCCGTATACTACTGAGTGGTTTCAGATATTGGGGGTCAGCTCTTATTGAAGAGAATAGTAGCTGAGCTGCAGTACCAACTAGACAGTACGAAGCTGTGGAGTTCTGCACCATAGACTGTGTACATCCGGGTGTCGGCATAGCTGCCGGGTAATGAACCCTCAACGATCTTATATGACGAATCCCCTGGATAGTCCAACAATATAAATATTCAGCATCAGACGCCACCGCACGCTCTTGCATGATCGGCAGGTGTGACGTCACATCATCACTCACTTTCAAAGCAGAGCTAAGCGGTGAAGGTAGCCAATGACCCTGGAGATTTTGCTGTTGGCGTCTAACTTTTTAAGAAGTTTCCTATTGATGCCTTAAAGGTAACCTGTCGCCACTTTTTTGATGTATAAGCTGCGGCCACCTCCACTGGGCTCTTATATACAGCATTCTAACGTGTATATAAGAGCCCAGGCCGCTGTCAGAACATAAAAAACACTTTATAATACTTACCTAACGGTCGCGTGGTGGGCCATATGGGCGTCTCCGGTGCCGCCTCTTTTGGCCGTCTTTGTACTCCTTCTTCTCTTGTTGCGGTGTATGACGCAGCCGGCGTCATCCACACTCGCCGGCATTCAGGTCCTGAGCAGGGCAGATCAAAGTTTTGTAGTGCGCCTGCGCAGGATCAGCAAGTGCGTATGACGTAGACGCGTCATGTACACAGCCTTCAGAAAGAGGACGAAGATGGTCGAAAGAGGAGGCGCCGGCACCGGACAACGGAGACGCCCATCTGGCCAACCGCGCGACCGTTAGGTAGGTATTATAAAGTGTTTTTTATGTTCTACACAGCGGCCTGGGCTCTTATATACACATGTTAGAATGCTGTATATAAGAGCCCGGTGGTGGTGGCTGCAGCTTATAGGCCGAAAAACTGGTGACAGGTTCCCTTTAAGTCTTTGTTAAATTGTCTTATTGAAAATGTATTTTTTCCATTTAGAGTAATACATAAACTTTTACAAAGCAATTAATTCTGTCTGCAAACTGCAGCTCCAGAAAATGACTTTGTTGCTTTGATAATTCTGATGTGCGCCTTTTTATATTATACAAAATAGTACATGAAGGTGTTTGCAACTTTTTATAAATATTTAAGGATTCATATTTTTTTTTTTTTTTTTTTTAAAGAAACCCTGACATCTGCTACATTCTGCCAGATACATAGACACCGTGTATCAAACATTGCCTGCATAATTTCAGCCACATGGGTTTAACTCTGAAACGCTGCACCGTTGAGAGCCACCGGTGACTGAGCTGCATGGGAGACTAGTCAGAGAGGCAGGTACGATGTGGCTTCTCTCCGCCCACTCCTCTTGAGTGACAGGTCTCTCCTGATACACACATGCAGAAAGAGACCTGTCCCTCCAAGGCAGCATGTGGACAGAAGCAGTCTAGTCTCCGGTGTGGCTTGTTCCGGTGCTTAACTGTGCAGTGTGTCAAAGTCTAACATACAAACGTTTACATGCGGCCAGCATCTGATACATGCTACTGGTGTATCAGCTGTCAGGATCTATTTAAAGTTACAGTTCACCCTTTTTTTTTTTTTTTTTTTTTACATTCTATTACTTTTATGGTACGTTATTCCACATAACTATAGCATTTTATTCCCTTTATATATGAAGAGTTTGGCAAGTTTTGGATGTGTTCTGTAATAAGCTGTAGCAGCTGAGCATTGTCTGCTCAGATCTCTCACAGTAAGAGCCTCTGCAAAGTTCTTTTCAGAAATGAAATCCCATCTATCAAGATGAAGTGAGGGAAATCAAATGAGTGATACGTTTCATTTTTAGTCAAGAGTAAAAGCTTGGGAGTTCCACTGGCGAGTATTTCTTTTCTGAGCCACTGCCATACAGCAAAGCTATTTATCTTCACTAAAGAGTAAATGAATTTGGCTTCTCTTGTGCTGCACACGTCTGCCGGCTTATGCGACTTCAACTTTTTATTTAGGTTTTTTTTTTATTTTTTCCTATACAAGCAAAGTTACTGTTCATTTCATTCCCTGAAATTCCATAGATTTCTACTGCCCCATACGGAGAGCTAAACTAGTAGATACTTATAGAAGCACTCCCAATAGGAGTTTTATTCAATAAACTAGTCTAAATGTATAGTTAATATAGTGTGTATGTGTGTGTATATATATGTATGTGTGTATATATGTATGTGTGTATACATGTATGTGTGTATACATATGCGTGTGTGTATACATATGCGTGTGTGTATACATATGCATGTGTGTATATGTGTGTGTGTGTGTGTGTGTGTGTGTATATATATTATACACACTATATTAAATGTACATTTAGAACAGTTTATGGAATAAAATTTTTATTGAAAGTGCTTCTATAAGCATCTACCAGTTTAGCTCTGTGTAGGGCAGTAGAAATCTATGGAATTGCGCACACACACACACACACACACACACACACGCACACGCACACACACGCACACACACACACACGCGTATGTGCTTACCGATCGCCGGGTCTCCAGCGCCGCTCCAGTTCTCTTCACTCATGTGATTACAATTCTGGCTCTCATCACATTGGGGTCTTTTTATAAACTGGAGATGGCTTTTACAATGTAAGTCTATAGAGCATCAGGATGTGGTTTCAGAGACTTACATTGTAAAAGTAACTTCCAGTTAACACACACAACTCCGCAGTGATCCAACGATTTGGAACTTCAGTCTTATGGGACAGGAGCGGCGCTGGAAACCAGGCAAAATGGCTATTAGTAAAGTACTGTATATTTTATTGCCCTTACAGTGTATTACATATACATTTAGACATGTATAGAGAATAAAAAAACTATTTGGAGTGCTTCTTTAAAGAGTAGTTGTCATTTATTTAAGAAAAAAAGAAAATCAATAATATTATTTTTTATTATTATTTATTATTATAGCGCCATTTATTCCATGGCGCTTTACAAGTGAGAGAGGGTATACGTACAACAATCATTAACAGTACAAGACAGACTGGTATAGGAGGAGAGAGAACCCTGCCCGCGAGGGATCACAGTCTACAGGGAATGGGTGATGGTACAATAGGTGAGGATACATAATGAAATAAGAAACCTATATTATAATATGATATATTATATAATCTGATTATCAGAGAAATCTTCTTTCTCCTCCTGGACTGATCTTTAACAAGTAAAAACAGTTAAATCTTTTTTTCAGTTAAAACAGATGTTCCCATGACTGAGAGAGGAGATGACAGTTTGTGCTTATAAGATTTTATGGCGAGGGAGGAGGCACTGAAGGCGACAGATATTCTACTGCAAGTTCTCCTGAAATGCATGTTGTACTCTAAGGTGCCCATTCGCCCTAGATATCTGTTGGATGAATGCTCATTCAATTGTCCGCTATTTCTCCCGACTCCTGCAATATACATAGCCTCTGTGCAGCCAGGCATTCGTGTTTTTTTTTTTTAATCACGATAGTAAAGGTGGCCATACACATTATTTATTTAGCTTTTGACCAAACAATAGTTCAACACTAGGCGCTCTCTCCTGACTCCCCTATACTTAATGCTCACCCAGCTAAGTGCTCATGTGTAGAGATGAGCGAACCCAAGGTTTGGTCTTCATACTGAACAAAGACTTTTTAAAAAAAAAAACGCCAAAAAACAGTGTTTGGGTACTTTACGTATGCTAACCACTTCAGCAAGCACCTCTGTGCTTGGGTACACTCGGTGGTCAGCCCAGTGTAAGCCATTTGCAGTGTTTAAATGGCTCGCACTGGGGGTAACAGCGTGATCTGATGTAGTGGGGACCAAATAAAATAGGGAAAATCCTGCCCATCCTCCCCTGGAAGTGATCGGTTTATGGCTGGCTGCATATGTGCCTAGACCTGAACTGCCCAATTAGTGACGTCCATTGGGGTTCAGGTCAAGTTCGGGTTTCAAACTGAAGTTTATCTACAGTCCAGCTGAACCACCCGAACCAAACTTCAATGGGTCCGCTCATCTCTACTCATGTATTTAACAAAAGGATCAGCAATGTAAATTCCAACATCCTTAGGCTGGCCATACACACTAGATGGTGCCGGCTGAAAGATGCTTCGGGCTGATCATTGGGCCTACGGCAATCTCCGATGACTCTCCCATACACAGGAGCATTCACTTGGCCCAGCACTCCTGTGTGCTCTATGAGAAAGCCGCCAAATGACACATCGACCAGGAAACTTATCTGAGGGAGAACAATGCAAACAAAAGTCTACATTTGGACATGGCCGGTCAACTTCTCTCCAAACCATCAGTCAGCCGGCGCCTCTATATACATTAGACCTTCGGCAGACATTAGTGCAATGTCTATGAGGGTCTTTAGCCTCCTCTCTCCAACACCTCTCGATGTACAACCCCATACATAGCAGACGGTTGGCCAGTCCTACCATCTTACATGTACTGTGTACATGGCCTTAAACCAGTCCTCTGCCAGTGACTTATCAAGCTGCGTGATCTGCTGGTCATGAGGTGGGAGCCTCCGATACACATTAAATGGCTGAACACGTTCAGGCGACTTTAATATCCATGGAAGCCTTTAAGATGAACCTGGACCGTGCCAATTATTTTTGACAGGCACCGCACATATTACTCATAAGAAAAACCACCCAAAACCTGCACCCGGAGCCAATGACTACCAGGACTTGTGAACTATTCATCTTCTGTATCTTGAACTATGGACTCCACCAGACTTTACAGTAATACTTTACTAAAATCCCAACTCATCCTAGAAAAATAATAACCTGTGTCACATCTGTTTCGTTGAGGTCGTATTTTTTTACATTTTGCTAAATTTTATAGCTATGAGGTATACTAAATATAGGACCGCTTTATAGGAGTTGGGTGTGTTACGGAATTTTTATCTAGATTTTTGTGGTCCAGTATTTTTAAATCCCATCGTAATACTGCAAAATTAGACTGATGATTTGGATTGTCGGTTGGCAGTGTGTCGATTTAATGCTGATTTCACTGGTAACCATTTAATGAGGGAAATCTGTGGCTAATGCATAATTTGGTGTGAGTTTTGCTGCTGTCCCATGTGTTCCTACCCTGAAAATCCATAGGAATAGTTTCTGTACTGAAGACCCTTAGGGTATGTGTTCACGATCAGGACTCGCTGTGTCCTGGACGCAGTGGGACCTGACCTGCAGGGCTGCGAGTCTCCTCCACAGGACAACGCAGGAGACAACAGCTGCTCGTACCCATGATCAGGGTTCAGTGCGCTGCGGTCTCTCACTTGTGTTCTCCCTACGGATGACGAATGCGAATCCGCAGCAAACAATTGACATGCTGCGGTCTTGAAAGCCGCACCGCAGCTCAGTGTTTGCTGCGGAAAAAACAAGCACAGTGGGCAGAAGATTTCTAGACATCCCGCCCACTATGCTTGTACTGTACAATGCAGCGTTTTGGACGCAGCTGAAGCATGCTGCGTCCAAAATACTGCAAACACTGATCGTGGGCACGCAGCCTTAGTATTCTCACCTACTAAAATACCCCTTCCATGACCACCTTAGTGTGGTGTCCCTTTAACACAGTCTGCTACCTCCATAACAACACACACACACACACACACACACACAATCTAGCTACTAGTGTGCCCATATCAAAATGTTGCTGATGATAGTGCCCCAAAAAGTATAAGGCTGCCACACTGCCGCAACAGTGTGATGCTGCCACTTTACAACCACAACATTGATACCCCTGCAGTGCCCACAACACAGTATGATGTTCACAAGTCCCCCTCAACACACACCGTTCACACACATTGTTGCACCTACAATATGATGCCCCTAGTTAGCCCTCAACATACAGTATGAGGCCCCATATCCGCTCCCACGCAACATAATATGATGCCTCCATTAATTCCTCCACACAGTTATTCATTGACAATATGATGCCCCGGTAAATCCCCCACACATAGTATGATGCTCCTTGTCACCTCCCACGCACACAGTATGATGCCTCCATTAGTCCCTCCACACATTATGATGCACCTACAATATGATGGCACTGGTTAGCTCTCCACACATAGTATGATGCTCACCCACACAGCAGTATGATAGTCCCACAGGGCCACACACACACGAACTGTATGATGCCACCCCTTACCCCTCAATACAGTTTGATGTTCCCCCACATAACAGTATAGTGGTTCCTACACTTATTCAGGCCCCATAGAGGTACTGACTGACAAAATAACATTTTATCTGTTTCGAGAAGATGCAGATAACACGATGGCGGCACAGTGGCTCAGTGGTTAGCACTGCAGTCTTGCAACACTGTGGTCCTGGGTTCAAATCCCACAAAGAACAACATCTGCAAGGAGTTTCTGTTCTCCCTGTGTTTGCGTGGGTTTTCTGGTTTCCTCCCACACTCCACAAAGACATACAGATTGGGGCTTACAATCTATATTCCCAATGGGGACAGTGATGCTGAAGTATGTAAAGCGCTATGGAATTAATAGCACTATATAAGTGAATAAAATATATATTGTTGAAATCCAGACACTGGGCACAGAGGCAGTGCCGTGCGTGGTTAGTGTGATCTGGCCATGCCCTCCCTCCCTGAAGTTGGCCCCGTGGTCCGCCACCATTGGCAGTATGCCACTGTTTTACCTCTTTTGCTAATAGTCTCTTGACCTTGGCTGGCCTGATCTCAGCTGTGGCTTTTCTTCACTGATGAATGGCTTTGCAGGATGCACCTATATGAGCGAGTCAGTGCCGAGCCTTCCTGCCCGCGCGTCTCTCTCCAGCTTTTTATAGGTAGTGCACTGATGAGCTTCTCTTTACAAGGAAATGCCTTTGTTTTGTGAAGCACATTGTTTTTTTTTTTGTTTTTTTATTGTCTTTAGTTTTGATTCATGTCTTTCTCGCCATTAGACAATTCATGCTGTTATTTATTTCGTTTTTCCCTCCTAAAGGTCACTAAATCAGTCAATGGGCTGTCTAATCACTTGTTTTGTGATTGAATTGTGGAAAAAAAGAACACTTGCCTAGCTTGGCAAGGAGCCATCGTGAATAGTCGCACGCGGCGCTGTCTTCCTGTCACCGGTGCTGCGCGGTGGTTGTACCTGCTCGTGTCTAGCAAAGAGAAGTGTTTTGTCTTTCATGGCATGTGAAATTTGTGGAATGATTGAATTGGCAGCCACTAGATAAAATACTAATTAGACATGAAAAACAAGCTATATCTGTTCTTTTGCAGCTGCTTGTGCATCATTATTTAGGAGATTTCCATCTGGCTGCATTTCCCATTTTGCCGGTGAGGATTATTGTTGCTGTTAATTCACTGTTGGTCGCTATATGTCGCCTTGTTTGACCTTTTTGAGATTTTCTTTCTAAATAGATGTGTGCTTGTTGTAGTAATTCTTGGTTTTTGAGTATACACACACGTTAGTCATATGCTGGCCTCTCGCTAATTAGCTTAATTGGCTTAAAACCGGAAAACGCCTTTAAGTGCATGTGCACTCTGATCTGGGCTTTACACGCAGCGATATCGCTAGTGATGTCGTTCGTGAAAGCACCCACCCCCGCCGTTTGTGCGTCACAGGCAAATCTAAGCCCGTGGCGCACAATATCGTTAGTCCCCATCACACGGACTTACCTGCCTAGCAACGTCGCTGAGGCCGGCAAACCGCCTCCTTTCTAAGGGGGCGGTTTGTGCGGCGTCACAGCGACGTCACACGGCAGCCGTCCAATCGAAGAGGAGGGGAAGAGAGCAGCCAAAAGAAAGTCACGCCCACCTCGTTGCCGGAGGACGCAGGTAAGGTTGTTCGTCGTTCCTGGGGTGTCACACGTAGCGATGTGTGCTGCCTCAGGAACGACGAACAACCTGTGTCCTGCAACATCAACGATATTTGGGATTAGATCGACGTGTCAACAATCAACGATATGGTGAGTATTTTTGATCGTTAGCGGTCGTTCGTATGTGTCACACGCAACAACGTCACTAACGAGGCTGGATGTGCGTCACGAATTCCGTGACCCCAACGACATCTCGTTAGCGATGTCGTTGCGTGTAACGGGGCCTTGAGTCTTATTTGCTGAGTTTTTGGACCAGAGACTGTGCTGAACACTAAGATTTTTTTTGTTTGTGTTTCTGCATCAAAAACCTCAAGAAAAAATTAACTGTGTACACAACCGAAGAGTATGTGTACATGGAGTCTTTTCAGGAGGATTCCGCCCAGAATCAGTCTTATGTCATGTCTAACTTCTTCAGGGTACAGAAACCCTTAAAGGGGTTGTCTACTACTTTGACATTGATGGCCTATCCTTAGGATAGGTTATCAATGCTGATCAGTCAGGGTCCAACACCCTGCACCCCTACCGATCAGCTGCATTCAGCACCAGTGGTGGTGGCAGCAGGAAATGCTCAGTTCCGGAGCGTCTGTCTTCTGATAGTGGACGCGGCTGGGAACTGCACATCCACCTCCTATTGATTGGAATGAGAGGCGGATGTGCAGTACCCAACCACGGCCACTATCGGAAGACGGAGCAGCGCCAGAAATGAACATTTCCTTCTGCCGCCACCTGGACCGGGAAGAGTTGATCAGCGGGGGTGTGGTGTCTCGGACCCCGGCCAATCAGACATTGATGACCTATCCTAAAGAAAGGCCATCATTGTCAAAGCAGTGGAAAACCCCTTTAAGCGGTTAAAGGGAGTGACATGCTTGATCTCTATACTTTGAAAGTACAGATTATATGATGCTGACAGAGAAGCTGCCACAAGATTGTCTGAAAAGACGCCAGTGAAGCCGCTTCAGGAATACAACAGTCTGCGTTTTCCTGAAGAGGCTTCACACGAAATACACCAGTGGGTGCGCCAACTTCTAAAAGATGCCCTGGTCACATGCTCTAAGATTCCTTTACTCACCTTCTCGTGCTGTCGGTATAAGATGTGTCGTGATTCTCTTCCAACACCAGCCATCTAGGAAGAAGGATTGTACTTGTAACATATTAATATGGCCACACTGGTATTTTCAAAGGCAAGAAGCCACCTCCTGTAAAAAGTGATAGCTTCCTGTTACCCTCTACCCATTGAGAACACATGCACACTCAGCGGAAGTGAGAGTGCAAGTGTATGGGGAGTCATGAGAACGACCTGTCGGCTGCCTCTCGAATTGTATCCAGTCTAGGGAATGCAATATAATATAGCAACAGATCTTATGAGGTGTAATACTGTAGAATGGTGAAAAGACACATGGCGTTTATCAGGCGCCATTGTTTTCCATTCTGTGCTGGATCCATCTCCACATTTAATTCCATTCTTTTTGCTTTAATGACTGTCCCTCGACTGGAAAGAACAATTTCTGGTCTAAGGGAACAGTTACCGTATTTTTCGGACCATAAGACGCACTTTTTTTCCTCCAAATGTTGGGGGAAAGTGGGGGGTGCGTCTTATGGTCTGACTATGGCTGCGGGGAATGAGGGTGGAGCGGGTCATCGGGGGCACGAGCAGGCTGTAGCAGCCTGCCGTGACCACGTGGACCCGCTCATTTAATATGCACGCCCATCCTCCCGCCCATCTCTCAGCGCAGAACCTGGCGCTTACAGGTGGGCGGGGTGATGGGCAGGGATAAACAGCCGGCCCGCATGATCACCCCTGGCAACTGCAGCCTGGAGTGATCATGTGCGGCTGTATTCACTGCCCCCCGAACATCATCATCAGTGCGGGGGGCAGTGATCAGTACACATTACTCATCGTTCCCCTGCAGCATCGTGATCTCCTGTCTGTGCCGGTCAGCTGACTTGCCTGGAGACTAGCGGCGCGCACAGCGATGACGTCATCGCTGTGCGCACATGTCCACGCTGCCGGCACAGACCACCGGAGGACATCGTGATGCTGCAGGGGAACGGGGACGGCTCCACTCAGCGCCGCTGCCGCTGATATAGACGGTAAGAGGAGCGGTGCTGCAGGGAGTGAGGTGAGGTAAGGTAAGGTGAGTATGAACATTTATTTTTTTTTATGTGCCACAGGATGCGGCCATACACCAGGATGAGAGCATATAGAAGGATAGGGGTATATTATGAGCAGCATCGGGAAGTATATGAGCAGGATGAGGGTATATGAGCAGCATGGGGAGTATATGAGCAGCCTGGGGAGTATATGAGCAGCCTGGGGAGTATATGAGCAGCCTGGGGAGTATATGAGCAGCCTGGGGAGTATATGAGCAGCCTGGGGAGTATATGAGCAGCCTGGGGAGTATATGAGCAGCCTGGGGAGTATATGAGCAGGATGAGGGTATATAGCAGCATGGGCAGTATATGAGCAGGATGAGGGTATATATCAGCATGGGGAGTATATGAGCAGGACATTACCCCCATAATAGTGTCAGCGGCAGATCCTCAGTGTGTCATGACCACATTTTTTGCTTAAAATTTTATTTTCCTATTTTCCTCCTCTAAAACCAGGGTGCGTCTTATGGTCAGGTACGTCTTATAGTCTGAAAAATACGGTAATTTTTTGTGTATTACATTTCATACAATTGAATGTGTTTCCTTATAGTTTTTGTTTTTTTGTTTTTTTTTTTTTCTTCTTGTTTTTTACTGTTTAATTTGGTGAAAACAGATAATTTCCACCTCCAAACCATTGATGAGCAAATTTATAGACTATATACCGGTAATCTTCCATATTTGTAGAAAACTCCTTTAATAATTTGCCACCTATAAGAAAGGCCGCCTTCTCCGTGCGCTCGTCTCGCGAGCTCTAATATTTCCATCTCCAGTGTTTTGCCTTGTTCCTAATGACATTTATTAAACATATTTAATAAAGTCTTTTACATAATGCATATTAAACACTTAATCTCATTATCTGTCTATACGCGGCACAGTGAGGCAGAATATGCTGGAGTCAGGCGGATTTAGTTTGTGCGTAGATTCCGGAATTTTATGCAGAAACACTATTTCCATTTTAATTTTCGGCTTATGTTCTTTACATCCCCCTCCTCTTAATCTCGTGTTATTTCTCTCTGATTTAATGTGATGATGAAATTGTTTAGGAGACGGGATATAAGCAGATATTAGCCTGTCGAGAGATAAGGCCAGAATGGGATTTGTTTTTTGGGAGAATATTTATGTAAACTATTATTTGCCAAACCAATATAATGAAAGTTGTAATAAGATTTTTTTTGTTTTATATTTTGTAGACTTAATCAAGCGTCCTTATATTGGGATTGTAGCTTTATACCCCATGCTGGCTATAGAATGACAATTTGCAACAACTGGATTTTTTTTCTCTTGTTCCAAATAGCAATTTTTATAGTAGAAAATAAGAAAATTGCTGAGACTTCTTACACCTATGGAAGCTAGAGGAACTAAAGATGGAATTCATTATTTTTTTTTCTTTTTCTTCCAAAGGCGTCTTTCCATAGACCAGTACTGAACTAGAAATTTAAGGCCCATATAAACATTAGAATAAAATGGTAGAAACCACCGATAGTCCAATTTGTATGGGGGGGGGGCTTCTGGAATCTTCTCTGAGGTCAGGGAAGATTCGATAAGGCCCCCATACAAATAAGAGAAAGGGTCCCGTTACACATAGCGACCTACCAGCGATCCGACCTGGCAGGGATTGCTGGAACGTCACTGCATGGTCGCTGTTGAGCTATCAATCAGGCAGATGTCCACATCGACCAGCCATCAGCGACCCGTGTAACGACGGCTCCCTGCACAATCAGAACTGGCGCTCGTTGGTCTCCCGCCGTCAATCACGCCGATGCGTGCTGCTCAGCGGGAGACCAACGAGCAAAGAATGGTCCTGATCGTTTTGTCACGATTAGCGACCTTGCAGCAGGGGCCCGCTCGCTGCTGCTTGTCACACACAGCGATATCGCTGGCGAGGTCGCTGATACGTCACAAAACCTGTGACGTTTCAGTGATCTCTCTAGTGATCTCGCTGTTTGTAACGGGGGCTAAAGGGTTGGATTTCCAATGGCTGATCCTTTTTGTTCTACAAAAGAAAGCCACTGCCTGAGGTGTGCTCATGGAGAACAATCAACCGAGCCCAGCGTGCCAATGTATGGCAGAGTCAGGAGACATAGCTGTTGGCCGAACTATCATTCGTCCAACAGCTATTTAATGCTTGTTTAGGCCTTTAGGAACACCTCCAACTGAAAGGGGTTGTACACTACTAGGACAACCCCTGTTCATTCCCCTTGTTCACGCCGGTAATATTAAATTGGCCTATACTCTCCTCCAGTGCTGTCGTGGTTCCAGTGAAGTCTAAGTAGTGTTCCCGGGCTTACCTGACCTTGTTATGACACATGAGCCAAGCGACCAATCAGTGTCCGGCGTCTGTCTCCCTGCTTTTTAACGTTTGAGCAGAATGTCAGCACCAGAGTACAGTTCCACTTGTGTTTTGCAAGGATGAGTAAATCTCCAATAAAACATCAGATTACACTCGCACCAGTGCAAAACTAAAGGTCCCGTCACAGACAGAGGTAAATCTTTGGCAGATCTGTGGTTGCAGTGAAATCATGGACATATTGTTCCATTTGTACACAGTCACAAACCTGGCACTGATTGTCCACAATTTCACTGCAACCACAGATCTGCTGCAGATGTATCTGTGTGTGACAGGACCTTAAGGGGCTGTGTCCACCTGCGATTGATTTCTCATGCCATATTTGCCTGAGAAATGAATCGCAACACGCTGCGTTTGGCAGTGATTCTCAGCTCACACACCCCCATACAAGTCTATGGGAGCATGTGAAACATCGCACTGCACTTGGATGTCATCTGGCTGCAGTGTGATGTATGCAAAGACAGGAAGCGGAGGACATGGGGAGAAAGTGCTCCCTCTACTCTGCAGCTGTGATACGATCACATCACAGTAGCATGACCCTCGGCTGACGCTTGCAGCACAGGGTCATTAGCATATCGCTTCCAATGCATCGGAAGCTATGCACAAGTGGAACTGTACCCTAAGGCTATGTGCCCATGCTGCGGAAAATGCTCGGATTTTGCCTCGGATTTCTCGCGGAAAAGCCGCGGATTTTCCGAAAATCTGCAGCAGCGGCACTTCCAAGCCATTTCAATGGCATTTTGGAAATGCTGTGTCCATGCTGCGGATTTTTCCGCGGCGGATTTGCCGCGGATTTTGATCCGGAAAAATCTGCAGCATGTCAATTATTGTTGCGGATTTTGGTGCGGATTTTGGGTATAGAATGGGGAAAAAAAAAAAAATCCGCGGCAAAAAAAAGGTGCGGATTTGCCGCGAAAGTCGCGGATTTTCATGCAGAAAAATCCGCAGCAACATTCTACCGTGGACACATAGCCTTACGCTCAAATCCTGCTCAAATGTCCAAAGGCGGGGAGACAGATGTCAAGCATTGGTCGCTTGGCTCTATTTCATTTTTACCCATTGAAAGTAATGAGAAAGTGCAAAAACACTGAAAAAATGCAGCATAACATTTGTTGCATTTTTGCAGCTTTTTTGCCAAATAAAACTAACTTCATTAACATTTGCTAAAACCAAATCAGAAATCCACCTGAAAAACTCTGCGAAAATCCATTATTACTGCCAAGAATGAAGGTTTTGGCTGCAGAACATAAATACCGCAAAAACACCAGGTGTGAACATGCCCTATTTAGGGAAATCTCTGCAACCCCAGCCTAAAAAAAATGCTATTAGGACCCTGTACAATACTCATTCAAGGGTAATAATAATCTTTATTTTTATATAGCGCTTACATATTCCGCAGCGCTTTCCATACATCAGCCACACTGTCCCCATTGGGGCTCACAATCTAAATTCCCTATCAGTATGTCTTTGTGGTGTGGTAGGAAACAGGAGGAAACCCACACAAACACAGGGAGAACATACAAACTCCTTGCAGATGCTGTTCTTGGTGGGATTCGAACGCAGGACCCCAGCACCTTCAAGACTGTAATGCTAAACACTGAGCCACCGTGCTGCCCATTCTACAGTGCTAACCACTGAGCCACCGTGCTGCCCGAAGGGTAAAAAAAATAAAGCTCTTAAAAACGTTGCTTCAAATCTGCACCAAAAAAAAAATGGATAAAATAAAGGGAAACCATAGCAAAGCAACAAACACGGGAAAAAATAAAAAAAAATTCAATAATCAGAGAAGGTTGCTATTGCATATTTTGGTGCAGACACCTATAGAAAATGTGAAAAATAAATAAAAAAAAAAAAGGCAGCATTTATGCTACATGTGAACAAGCCCCCAATGTGTTTTGAGAGGCTCCTATTTACAGTGTAATAATAATGTCTATACATTTGGAATTTTCTATACACATATATATTAATAAATATCTGCTATTGTCCCTGTAAATTAAATAAAAAATTTAAAAAAATGATTTTATATATATACATTTTTTTTACCTGTGACGTGCGGTTCTTCTGATCAGAGTAGTGTCTGCTCTGTCAGCTCTGTTGTGACTTTTCAGTCGCCATGTTTCCTTCTACCTTCATAACCTAATGCCATCCATTTCTTAATGTGGCAGATTTCTTAAGCTTAATTGCCAAACTGTTTTTGAAATATTTACACAATTCTTAAAGTGCTAATTGGAGCTGGAGCTTGTGATCAGCGGCGGGGAACCGTAAAGCGAATGAACCCAAAGCGCAGCCACAATCAATTTTTATACTCTGTTCCCTGTCTGAAGTGCTGGTAATAAAATGCAAGCTTAACTAGAGGGCACACTTTTATTCCCTCCTCTGCTGGCGAGATAGGCCATTGGAAAGGTTGCAGAAATAATTGGGCGCAATAAGTGCAGACAGTATATATGTTATAATTAAAATAATTGGGATAATAAATGCGGAGCCCCCCGTGCCGTGTTTACAGGACTGTTTTATGGTGTTTGGGCTCCTCTCTGTGGAATCTCATTAACGATAAATCGTCGTATTAAATGGATAATGTTGACATTAACCTTACCCCTCCAATAGATGTTGAGAAACTTTATGCAGATGATACTAATTGTCGGATGCAGAAATTATATTATCTGTGTTGTGTTCTCCTGTTTTGTTTTTACAAGCCCCACGTTGGGCGCCACTTTCTCACCAGTGTAATTGGGCATATTTTTGCATGTGTCGTATGGCCGCAAATCACTGGTGTAAGTTTGGGTGATCCGCTTCCCCATATTTTTTTTTTTTTTCTTTTCCATACTCTCCACCATTCTGGATTTCTCAGGACACCTAGGCTGTAAGGAGATGGGGTTTATGTACACCCTGCCCAAAAAGTGGGCATTCTAGTGTGGGCCATATTCATTCCATGAAGGGGTTGGGTAAGATGCTGAACTTACAGGGGTTTTCCCAACAATAAATGACATTTTAATCAATAACTCATGAAAGAAAAATAAGTTCAATAATTGAATGTAACTAAACAAAATGTTCCTGTGCTGAGATAATCTTATAAATGTATCCCTGCTGTGTACTGTGTAATGGCCGTGTCTGACTGTACAGGGACATGGTGTGATCATACCACAGCTCCTGATCAAGCCCGAAGTAAAAGTATAAAGATCCATGTTTTCCCGAAAGTAAGGCCTACTCCGAAAATAAGCCCTAGCATGATTTTACAGGATTTTCGGAATATGCTTGAAATATAATCCTTACTCCAAAAATAAGCCCTAGTTACAGTCAAGGTCGGCATTAAGGGGAGTCAAACTTTACAATTTCTTAGGGACCCCAGCAGTTGTATTCTGAGGTTGATTAAGGACCTTTTCATGACTTCAGTCATGTGACATAATGCAATCAAAGGTTTCCTAACTGCAGAAGTCTAATAGCACTAAACAGGAGACAGGCTGGTAAGCAGGACCGGCATTATGGCAGGGGCGGACATATCATTGGTGCACCACACGGGCCCAAGAGGTTAGGGGGCCCATCTCTACCTCCTAAACAAGGTGACTTGTGCATTATGATCAGCTATTGGGCTGCAAGGGGCCCATATACTGTTATTGCACAGGGACACTTTTCTGTCTGTGTATTCGTCAGTGCATTATGAGGAAGGGAAAGCAAACTGGGCAATTTTACAGGACCCCCAGCATTTATATCCTGATAACACTGATTCAGGACCTTTGTGACATCACGTCATGTGACTTGGGTTTCACCAAAAGGTCTCTTTTCAGGAGTCTAAAGCTGGAGACAAGACAAGCGTGTGTGTGTGTCTGTGTGTGTGTCTGTGTGTGTGTGTGTCTGTGTGTCTGTCTGTGTGTCTGTGTGTGTGTCTGTGTGTGTGTCTGTGTGTGTGTCTGTGTGTGTGTCTGTGTGTGTGTCTGTGTGTGTCTGTGTGTGTGTCTGTGTGTGTGTGTGTGTGTGTGTGTGTGTGTGTGTGTGTGTGTCTGTGTGTGTGTCTGTGTGTGTGTGTCTGTGTGTGTGTCTGTGTGTGTGTCTGTGTGTGTGTCTCTGTGTGTGTGTGTCTGTGTGTGTGTCTGTGTGTGTGTCTGTGTGTGTCTGTGTCTGTGTGTACCAGAATGTGATTATGGCTAGATTTGAATAAATGTTGATTTTATTTTTTTTTGTTCAAGAATAATGTGGATTGTTGTTCATGGAAGAAAAAAAAAGACATCCCCTGAAAATAAGCCCAAGCCCATTTTTTGGAGCAAAAAAATAAGACCCTGTCTTATTTCCTGGGAAACAATGTATTACAGCAGGGAATCACAGCTGATTCTTTATGTGAGGTAAAACATTTCCCTGCCTGTTATTAAGCAATGTTTTACCTCAAAGAATGATTTGTGATCCTGTGCTGCAAAGTCTGTATACTCTTTTGCATCCTCCCCAGCCCAGGAGATGTGGTATGATCAGACCATGTTCCTGTAAGGTCAGACATGAAGTCCCAAATAGAAAACGCCTTCTTTAAAATTTTGCCCAGCTAACGATCGAAGCAGTAAAACTGTTTTATTACATGCCAGTCATTCAGGTTACTTAGAGCGGAAGTTTCTCTTTACGGGGTGTCTGATCTGTAGTTCCCCAGTTTTGCGTTTGTACGTCCTAATGGGACAACTAGTAACAATGGCGTGCTAAGAAGCATTTTATTGTGCACTTGTTCAATACTAGATTACTGAACTACTAATTAACAATTTTATAGCTTTTGTAAGGTTCTATAAAAGGTTAGTCTAACAGGTATCAACCCTTGAGAACGCTCAGTTATTTTTTTTTTTTTCTGTTGGTTAGCATGATGCAAAGATATTTTTATATGTAGCGTAGATTTGGTGATAAAAAATATGGTGTACAACAACCACAGGTCAAAGAGTTAACTGCAAGAATGCCCAATGTTCTGGTGAAGGGTCCTTTATCTTGATGAAAAGCGTCTGTGCCTTTGTGGTCACTCCACAGTTAGAATATTCAGGTGTGATGGTCAGGTATCCATTACCCCCCAATTCTGGTGAGGTCCCTATCCCACTTTTATGACATGGTTAACTCAGACCTTACCATAATGTGCCGCTGAATACTTGTAAATACATGTCGTCACAGAAAGGTCCTTTTTTTGGATGAAAAACGTCTGCCTTTGTGGTCACTCCACAGTTAGAATATACAGTTGTGATGGTCAAGTATTCATTGCCCCCCAATTCTGGTGAGGTCCCTAACCCACTTTTATGACATGGTTAATTCAGACCTTACCATAATGTGCCGCTGAATACTTGTAAATACATGTGTGTAAGTGTGCGGTATGCATCTGATAATGCGTCTCCTTCATGTCTGTCTTCTGAAAGCGCTCTCTGTCAATAGGTCTCCGCCTGTGCCGGGTAGTAAATTGTGGAGAGCTCCATAAAGAGTATATTAATTGCAAATGTTAATGCATTCTCGTTGCTTTAACAGACTGAAGTATTTTCCATCTACAGAGCTCTTCTGCGTAATAAAATCCTCCGACCAGACGTCCCGCAGAAATGACTTCTCATATAGAGGCTTCCATCATCGGGCTAATGCGGACGGCTATTCTTACTCTGTAGAATATATATTGTGTAGATATTATACAGCTCCTCTCTGCTCCATTATATACAGAATACATTAGTGCTCTTTATACTACATCTCCTGTTATATATTTATTTCTTTGCACATTTGACTCTTTTTGCTCCTGTGATTCTACACTAGTATATCCTGCTGTTATAGGCTGATGTGTGTTTTTGTGTATAGGATAAGAAAAACTTTGTTGTCAAGGGTCAATGTAATTTTGGGGGAGAAGGTACCAAATTTTGTACTTTTGTCAGTAGAGGGCAGCATTTACTGACAAATGGGTTCTAATTGGATTCTTAAGTCTAGTCTGTAAAGCATTTTTCCTCCGAATGTTCGCTTCACCATCCGGTGGGACCATGTGTCTGTAGCTTTCTTTCTACATGACTTATAGACCTTGATTAATCATTTGCTTTTTTTTTTTTTTTTTAGCACTGGTACATTTTGCACCTAATACCTCAAAATAACCCACAATGCTTGATGAATTGACCCTTATTTTTCTGCACCCTTTTAGGGTTCGTTCCCACAATACAAATACGCTGCATTCTAGACTCAGAATCAGTCCTCCTGCAGAGAAGCGAGTGTTCGCCGCAGGAGACCGTAGCATCCATGCCCACGATCAGGGTTCTGGGTGCTGTGGATTATTGCCGTTTCCCCTCGGCCACAACACTTGCATCTTCGCAAGCATAAGGCTGCGTGCCCACGATCAGAGATCACAGCTTTTAGGACGCAGCATGCTTCAGTTGCATCCAAAATGCTGCCATGTACAATACAAGCACAGTGGTTGGGATTTTTAGAAATCCCATGCCCACTGTGCTTTTTTTTTTTTTTTTATTTTTTTTTTCTCCCCTCAGGAAACACTGACCTGCGGTGCAATTTTCCAAGCCGAAGCATGTCAATTGTTTGCTGCGGAGCCGCAAGCGTCCTCCACCGTGAGAACAGAAGAGACAGACTGCAACTGTCTTAGCCTGGATCGTGGGCACGAGGAGCTGCGGTCTCCTGCAGAGGGGACTCGTGGCCCTGTAGGGCAGGATCCGCCGTCTCCAGGATGCAGCAGGTCCTGATTGTGGGCTCGTACCCTTAATTGTCTGTTACCCTTAATTGCCGAATGTCCATTTACGCTGTGTAAAAAAGCACAGTGGGCAGAAGATTTCTATAAATCCCATCCACTATGCTTGTAATATACAACGCAGAGTTTTGGACACAGGGAAAGCACACTGCATCCAAAACTTTGCGAACACGGATTGTGGGAACATACCCTTAGAGTAATAAGTCTTACGATTATTTCAATAAACACTTAAAATGTTGCACGTTGGTCTCCAACAAAAGTAGCAAGTGATGAGGTAGGCTAAACCATCTGGATAATCAAAACCACAGCCTAAATAACAAACAAACCAAAATATAGACTTAAATTAAGTCTCACAAAACAAATTAAATCAATTTTTTTTATATATATATATATATATATATATATATATATGTGTGTATATGTGTATGCATGTAATAATTTTATTTCATTTGTGACTTAATTTAAGTCTATTTATTTAAAAAAATAATATATATATTTTTATATATATATATATATATATATATATATATATATATATATATATATATATATATATATATATATATATATTATATATATATACTGTATAATATATATTATAATATAATGGACAAAATGGAAAAGTAAAATATGCAGGCAAGTTGCAAATAAAATGCACCATAAGATTCGATAAATGTGATAAAAATCTAGTAATGAAATTGTAAAAAAGTAGAAATTAAATTATACGGGGCAAATAAAATTCACCATTAAAACCATTTTTACTACAGAAAAAAGCACAGAGGCAATAAGGAATTGGTCCCTTATTGCACATTGTTGATGAATATGGTACATCATCTGATTTTTCAACACCATTTATCCTTACAAGTATGATGATCATGTTGTATAAAGTGGCTGGTCTGCGCTGGTTAGCAGTGTGTGCAGGCAGCTGACCAGTGATGGGAACAACCTGTGGCTTTATGGCACCCACTTGACATTGGGCACATTCACAAGAACTCCTGTGTGCCCTGAATCTCAATGCGAATGTTCATTCACACACTCCAGACCAGAACAGCTGGGTAGTTACAGATGAAATTACCAGGGAAAAAAAAAGCCAAGGTACAGAAGTAAATTCAGCTGCCGCCAAGCAGGCACCAGAAACGTAACAAATTAGTAATAATGAGGATGAGCTCTGGATATAGACAGGTAATATATCTCCATCTTGTCACACTCCAGGGATGTTGGCTTTGTGTATATTTTCTCGGTGCAGCGACACACCCTCCTCCCGGCGCGCACACCGCGGCATCTGCACGCTTCTCTGTGCCCATAACTAAGTTTTGTCTTCTCATTTGTGTGGAGTCATTATGATGATTTATGTGAAGGCCGGGCTGCAACCTGTTGTGCAAAAGATATAGAGAAAAACCTGCACATATACTGATATATACCGTTAAAATCCCATTCTCTATTGTGTGGCTTCCTCATGGTACAGATTACTTGCGTGGATTCATCAAGACCTTTGAAGGTGTCCTGAGTTCTTTGGCGCCAAGACGTTGGGCGCAAAGTGTGCAAGTTGGTCGATACAGCCCCCGTGGAGCATACTTGTTTTTTCCAGTACCTCTTTCTACATCCCAATCCACTCAAGCATCTGTGGAAGTCAACATCATGTTCCTCAAACCAGTCCTGAATATTTTTTGTGGCAGAATGTTAGGTATTGCCCTGCTGAAGAAGGTCACTTGGTCTGGACATATTTTAGGCATGTGGTCTAGTGATGGGCAGTCCGGCTCTTTTTGGTGATCCGGTTCCTATGGCTCCGCTCGCCAAAAAGAGCCAGATCTTTCAGATCATTCTCTGCTCCTTATTAAATGTGTGTTCACCCCAGGTGAACACATATTTAAGATTATAGTAACGCCGCCAAAGCCCAGCCCACCCGCGGCTAAACCCCGCCCACTTACAAGTGGCCAATTAGATTGCTGAGTAGGCGGAGTTTAGCCGAGGATGGACGGGGTTTTGGCGGCGAAAAGAGCCGTTTAGAGATTTGAGTGGCTGACACTGGTGATCCGGCTCCTGTCGTACACAGCAGGGAGCCAGATCTTTGTGTCGGATCGTTCGCGACCGACACATCACTAATGTGGTCTCAAAGTAACATTCACGTAAATGTCAAGGTCTTTAGGTCTCCCCAACAGTAAATATCCCACAACATCACACTGCCTCCACCGGCTTGCCTTATTCCCATAGTTCATGTATGTACCAAGTAAGGCTACTTTCACACTTGCATCGTTTGACAGCCGTTGAAATCCGCCGCTTTGGGAAACAGCGCAATCCGTTAACAGATGTGCGCTGTTTCTCATAGACTTGTATTGACGACACATTGCGACGGATGGCCTTGTGTTGTATCCGCCGGCTGACGCTGCATCTGCTGGGCGGAAAGAACGCAGCATGTAACATTTTTTTGCGCTTCCCAGAACGTAAAAAAACCCGCAATGTGCAGGATTCAGTTTGCGTCCGTCGTTTTTATAATGGAAGCCTATGGTGGCGGAATCCGTCGGAATCAGTCATTTGACGGATTCCTTTGACGGATCCATCTTTAGACAACTGCACATGCTTAGTTGAGTAAATCACTGAAAAAAAGCTAAAACGGATTGCATTGTTTTGCAGGATCCGTCACATCAGTTGTGCCACTATATGCAACGCATCCGTTACATCCGTCACACAACGCAATGCAACGGATGCCGCACAACGCAAGTGTGAAACTAGCCTAAGGCGTAACATTTTTCCTTGTGAAGAGCTGCATAGCTGACATTCCAGTGTAAGGAGGTTTATAAGCCATGCAATGCGGTATTGTCTGTTAGGATTGCTTCCTCCAATAGGGAGGAAGAAGCTGCATAGCTTTGAAATGTGTAGAATAAACTGCATTTGACCCATTGATGTTTCCTGGACTCTTCCATCCTGAAGTCTCCAACAGCAGCGCAGAAGAGACTAGTTTTTCCCCCTTCCTCTATTGCCTGTACCGAATGTGCACACGTGGATCTGCAGCAGCGACCTCTCCTTCACTTATGTATTGTTGTGTGTCGCATAACTACAGAAGGTGAGCACAATCTTTGTCTGTACCACTTTTCATCAGACAAGACCTTATTTGCACCTTTATTCCAATGTTTTCTCCATTCTTCCAATAGGTGGCGCTAGTGTTAAAATCCACTTTCTGAAAAGTCAATTAGCATATTTAGTTTCCCAGAGAAGCATTGCTCAGTGGTTAGCACTGCAGTCTTGCAGCGCTGGGGTCCTGGGTTCAAATCCCACTAAGGACAACATCTTCAAGGAGTTTGTATGTTCTCATAGTGTTTGTGTGGGTTTCCTCCCACACTCCAAAAGCATACTTATAGGGAATTTAGATTGGCAACACTGTCCCCATTGGGGCTCGCAATGTATGTAAAGCGCTCTGGAATTAATGGCGCTATATAAGTGAATTAATATATAAGCCTCCTGACATTGTCTGGTGAGGCATATACCTATCCACAAGGAGACACATTCCCCTTAGACCTCAGTCACAAGCCTCTCATACAGCCAAATCAGATTGCGTGCTTTGCACTGAGGAGTGGCAACATTTCAAAACACGTGTCTGCAATTTGAGATTCCTGTTTGGCTTTTGTCATATGGCAAGGCTCATTAAAGGGTTGGTAATGACTTTTAGGATTGCTACTTAAAATAGTTGGCACTAGAGTTCAAGTCCTCTTTCTCTCTGAAAAGGCAATTTTGCATATTTTATGTCTCAAGTAAGTAACGTACATGCATTTGGATGCCCGTTTGAGGTAGTAGAGAAAATGGGATTCATGAGACAAGTATAAAATCAATATTATCCTCAGAGGGCAGTAGCTTTAGTGTAATTTCTGAGGTCCCATGCTGTCATCTCTTAGGTTCAGAACATGAGAACCAGACACTTGGTTACTCCTAATCTTGATGATCTTCTTCAAGACTACTTAAAGGGAACCTGTCAGCAGAGATTTCACCCAAAACCTAAAAGATTCCCCCTCTGCAGCTCCTGGGCTGCATTCTAGCAAGGTTCCTGTTATTATTGTGCCCCCTGTAAGACCAAAATAAAGACTTTATAAAGTCTTACCTTTTCGTATGGCAATCTTTTTTTATAGTCACGGGGGGCGGGCTCTCTGGCGTCCGTTATTCTCCCTCCTGGTCCTTATTGCCGTCCCCCATCGCTCATTTCCATAGCTGATGATGCTGCCCAGTGCTCCAGCGGTCCCCGCGCATGCCCAGTGCCAGTCTCACGGGACTGAGCAGTGTGACCGCTGGTGACGTGTGCACAGGCAAGAGATTATGGGCGGCGCTGTAATTTTCATCAGCAAGTACCCGCCCATAATGTTGTGCCCGCGCTTTCCCCTGTGCCTCCACCGTTCTGCGCAAGCGCTGGCCATATGGCCCCACGTCACCTCCCATCTATTTCCTGCTCCAGGGAAAGTGGGTAAGAGGTGACGTGGGGTCATATGGCTAGCGCTTGCGCAGAACGGTGGAGGCAGAGGGGAAAGCGCGGACACGACATTATGGGCGGGTACTTGCTGATGACAATCACAGCACCGCCCATAATGTCGTGCCCGCGCACACGTCTCCAGCGGTCACACTGCTCAGTCCCGTGAGACTGGCACTGGGCATGTGCGGGGATGGCTGGAGCAGTGGGCGGCGTCATCAGCTATGCAAAGGAGCGATGGGGGACGGCAATAAGGACCAGGAGGGAGAATAACTGATGCCAGAAAGCCCGCCCCCGTGACTATAAAAAAAGATTGCCATACGAAAAGGTAAGACTTTATAAAAAGTCTTTATTTTGGTGTCACAGGGGGCACAATAATAACAGGAACCTTGCTAGAATGCAGCCCAGGAGCTGCAGAGGGGGAATCTTTTAGGTTTTGGGCGAAATTTCTGATGACAGGTTCCCTTTAACATAATGATATTGCTGGGTCACGATGTAAAAAAAATAATCTTAAATTCAGAAGTTCAGTATTTAATAAATCACGTAGAAGTGAATGGTATGGCATTGGTATGGCTTTCGATGAAGGAATACTGAAGACGACCCTTTTATCTCATTGAAAAATGGAGTTTGGGGCATGGAAAACAGTGGATAGTTGGAGACTCTATCCATAGACTTTGCCGGAGCAGATCTGGGCTTAGGTTGATCAGGTTGACGTGGTTGATGATCCAGGCGACTGGAAATTATTGGCTTCTAGCTCTTATCTGATTTTGGGACAACAACAAGGAACCACTGAATGGCAAACCCTATTTCAGAAGCTTATTTGCAATTGTGGAGACAAGACGAGTGATGCCTGGGGATGCCTTTGAGCTTTTGATTACTTCATTTTCATTTGATGGAAAACCTCCCAACCTATGAATAAAACGTAGGGATCAATATACCCAGCAAAAGTAAAAAAGTGTGGTTTTGACCACCAACGGGGTGGTATACCTTGCTCATATTGATAAATATCAAAAAGCCTTTAAAAGAGAAACCATAGAAGGCTCAAAATAAAGGATGTGACCATTTGATGATAAAATGTTTTTATTTAAATTGTTAAAAATAACATATGTTGAGTATTGATAGAAAATATAAGACTGGATCAGATTCCCAAAACTATTAGCAGCAGTTTGTCAGGTTATAAAAGTGCTTAGTGCAATGACCAATTATGTATAAATATCAATTAATTATATATAGCATATAAATAACAAAGTGCCAAGTGCAAAAATATTAAAATGGTTATATATAATAATAGATATAAGGTATAGTAAATATAGCCTAATAATGTAAAGTGCTGTGAAGTGCAAATTGATTAGGAATTTAGTATACCTTTAAATTGGTCAGGGAAGTCCTGCGTGCCTCTATGCCCCGACGCGCGTTTTAAGTGTTCTTTTCCTCAGGAGGTGCTGTATCTTGCTCATATTGAGTGGCATAAATCTAAGCCTTCCGTCGTCTGAGTATTGTCCAATGGCTCCATTACGGAGGAATAACGGATTCACACTTTTGGTTTCCGCTTTGTAGCCGTTGTTCCATTTGTAACGGATCAGTTTTTAGTAGAAGTGTTTCTGAGCACCCCTTGTGTTCTGGACATACACAGTGTTTAAGGAAAAAACCTGATCCGTTAATGGATGACCATCTCTTCTGATCCGTTTCCCGTAGACTTAAGTGTTTTACAAAAAAAGACTGTCTCCAGTTGCAACTTTTATTTTTGACCGTACAAACAAAAATGTTGTGCAGATGATGCTTTTTTAAATCCCGTTGAAATAGGATTGGAGCCAGATTGGTGTCAAGTGAGTAACATTTCTGTCTCAATCCAGTATTGGATCATTTTATTTTCATTTTTGTCATCCGAAAACAGCAATAACTACTGGACGGGTGAGAATGGCTTAGACGTGCGAGCTGTCATGCCTTCATAGAAATGCATATAATTATTTTATTATGCCAAGTAATAAGATTACATTTAGTAATTGACATTGATACTGTCCACTTGTCCAGTGATATCCAACAGCGCCATCTGTTGACAATGTTGTCTTACTGCAGTTAGTTTAATGTTTCACTGGTTACTGTGCAATGAAAATTGTCCTACCAAGGCTTATGTAGTTACCCATCAGACCTTGCATAGGCTCTGCCCCTTCTTCTTCAGCAGCCATTTCAGTTACATGAACACACACATTCTGCATGCTGAATATCTCTCCAGATCTCTGCTCCTTATGTTTGCCTCTACATAGCACAGTCGGTGAGTTATGATCCCCTGGTTAGGGCTCATCAAAATTATAATGTAGTTGGTCTGTTCTGCAAGTATTATCCTGTCATTAGCTAATATGTATTCGCCATGTAGTGCATTTACCCTGCATGTCCTGTATCAAATGGAATGCTATGTAACTCAGATATGTTGTATGTTGTACTTAGTATTTTCATTTATTTCTTGTAGTTTTACACTGATCTCATTAATAAAAGTTGTAAAGGACCCCAGCGTCCGAGTCAATGCATTGATGGGAAAGAGTTAAGCTGTCTGTCAACTCGTCTTCCAACGCACAGATTGAGGGTGCCAGAACAGTAAAACGACTGCTATTAACGGGGTTGAAGCATAGACGCCGACTTCTATCAGAGAGCAGTCAAGCCGCATACAGACACCATGTCAGATAGAGGATCTGAAGTTTATGTAACACGCTCCCATGTAAGCTCGTCAGCTTCAAGGAAGTCTGTGAGCAGCGCTGCAATTGCCACCGCCAGGGCGAAGGCGGAAGCCGCCAAAGTGAGAGCTGCCTTTGCTGAACAAGAGTTGAAATTAAAGACAGAAAAAGCACGTCTAGAAGCCGACCTTGCAAAACTTGCTGTAGACACAGAAGCAGCAGCAGCAGAAGCTGAAGTACAGGCTTTAGAAGAAGCAGCACGCAGCGACGGTAAAAGTTTCAGGTTAAGGCTCGGACCCGAACTCAGTCATCGGGATATCTCACAACGCACTTCAGACTACGTACTAAAGCATACCGCATCAGACGACCGTCTACATTCAGCTCCAAGAGAGAGACTTAATCCTGCCATTCAGCCATCAACCTTCATTCAACAAACATCCCATGTTAAGCATGAAGGTAATTCCGTCCACCTAACACCATCAGTGTCACCTGCACCCAAGTTTGTAGATTCCTATTACACAGCGAACCGTCCCAAAATGGAGGACCCCGATGGTGACTATCATGGCGACAACGTATTTGATGGCAACAATAACTCACTGGGACCTCATCATAGCAACATGTATCAGGACCACCCTCTCAGAAATCAAGAGCTACCAGATTTCCTCAAGTTCTTCGCACGCCGTGAGTTACTCACCAAAGGTCTTTTAAAGTTTAACGACCGTCCTGAAAGTTACAGAGCGTGGAGAGCTTCCTTCAGAAACGCCACGGCCGGCCTGGACATCTCTGCCAATGAAGAGATCGATCTCTTGGTCAAGTGGCTAGGAAACGAATCAGCAGAACATGCAAAACGCATCAGGGATATCAGCATCAACCACCCGAGCAAAGGTTTGTGCCTGTTATGGGAGAGACTTGATGAGTGCTATGGCTCTTCAGAGAGGATAGAAGAATCCCTCTTCAAAAGGTTGGAGGACTTTCCCAAGATCTCTAATAAGAGCTTTCACATGCTAAGAGAATTGAGCGACCTCTTGGTAGAACTCCAAGTCGCCAAGTTTGAAGGAGACCTGCCAGGCCTCGCGTCCCTAGATGCAGCCAGAGGTATTAAACCCATAGTGAATAAGTTGCCTTACAGTCTGCAAGAGAAATGGTTGAACCGGGGTTCAGATTACAAACAACGTCACAACGTGCCGTTTCCTCCATTCCATGTCTTCGTAGATTTTGTGCGCCAGCAAGCCAAGATCAGGAATGATCCCAGCTTTGACCTTTCCACCGCAGATCCCATCAACCCACGAACAGGTAAGCCTGCTCCAGTACGCAACCCTCGAGGCTCACCTATCACTGTACACAAAACTAATGTGTCTGCTACAGATTCATCACGCAAGACCCACAGTACAACAGAACCTGAAGGGTCACTAACAATTGACCCAGACAAAGAGTGCCCCCTACACAAAAGGCCTCACCCACTGCAACAGTGCAGGAGTTTTAGAGGAAAATCTCTTAAAGACCGTAGAATCTTCCTCAGAGAAAACAACATATGTTACAGATGTTGTGCATCCACATCTCACTTAGCTAGAGACTGCAATGCCAGTATCACTTGTTCGGAGTGTAACAGTCAAGAGCACAGCACAGCTCTACACCCAGAACCAGCCCCACAGAATTCCACGCACATCGACCGACTTACAGAGCACGGCGGGGAGGAGACAGAGAGTACACCTCCTGAAGTGTCACCCCAGTGCACTCAAGTTTGTGGAGAAGGTCTCACTAACAAATCCTGCTCAAAGATCTGTCTGGTTACAGTTTACCCTATGGGCTACAGAGAAAAAGCGGTTAAACTCTATGCTATACTCGACGACCAGAGTAATAGATCACTCGCCAGCTCAGCTTTCTTTGACATCTTTGGAATCAAGGGACTTAGCTGCTCCTACTCACTGAAAACATGTACAGGAGTGAGTGAAGAATCTGGCAGGAGGGCAACAGGTTATCAAATCGAATCCCTAGATGGGAAGACATCCTTACCCCTTCCTACATTAATCGAGTGCAATGCCATCCCGAACAATAGAGAAGAGATACCCACTCCAGAAGCGGCACTACACCATCCCCATTTGAGAAACATAGCGCATCTCATTCCTGCACTTAATTCCCAAGCCAAGTTGGTCCTTTTGCTGGGGAGAGACATCATCAGAGTTCACAAGGTGAGGAAACAGATAAACGGTCCTCATAACTCGCCCTACGCTCAGAAGCTAGATCTAGGATGGGTAGTTATAGGGGACGTCTGCCTCGGGAATGCTCACAAGCCGAACAACGTCCAATCTCTCTACACGAACACATTGGAGAGTGGCCGTCCATCCTTTTTCCTACCCTGCCCCAACAAATTCCTAGTGAAGGAGAATCTCACCAATTCAGCACACTTAAATGGTGGGAAAGACAGATACGCCATGGATGAATTGTGCGACGGAGACAAAGATCATCTAGGGTGCGCTGTCTTTCAAAAGACCAAAGAAGATTATAAACTAGCCCATTCCATTGAAGATGAGACCTTCCTGGAGATAATGGATCAAGGATTTCACAAGGATGAAAACGACAGCTGGGTGGCTCCACTACCATTCAAGCCACAAAGACCCCGTCTTCCTAACAACAAAGAGATGGCACTAAAGCGCCTTACCTACTTAAAGCCAAGTTTCTCAAAGAAGCCAGAAATGGAGGTACATTTCTTTGCTTTCATGGACAAAATATTCAAAATACCAACCGACCAAAATCCTGCAGACCATGCGACCAGAGCGGTATCGGCACCACGCCTCAAAGACACTAACTGGCTAGTCAGACCTGCATTTCTGTATCAACCAGTACCCACTGCTCACGAGACACATACACATGAACTCTTCGAACCAGAATCAGATGTAGAGCTACGGCCTCAAGTTTCCACACTTAGCACAACGATCACCAACAGGCACCTTGATTCTCGCCGCTTCCTCAGATTCTCTACCTGTAGATCGGCCTACAGAGCCTTGACTTGCCTGATCCATGTCATTAGATCCTTTAAAAACAGACAGTCGAGACCAGCTCCATGCAAAGGCTGGCATCGTTGTCATAAAGCTTACACAGTAGAAGAGCTCACGCAAGCCAAACACGCAATCATCTGTTGTGTACAGCATGAAGCTTATACCCAGACTCTAGAGTCCCTCCGGAACCACAGAAGTGTCCCAAAAGATAGTCCCCTTAAAAAACTGGACCCGTTTGTGGATACTCAAGGACTGCTGAGAGTCGGGGGACGAATTTCAAATGCAAAGCTTGAAAATGACGAGTGTACTCCAATCATTGTTCCTCATGGCCATGTTGCTTTCCTGCTGGTTGAGCATTATCACGCACAGGTTAGACATCAAGGGCGCTTGATAACTGAAGGAGCCCTACGGGAAGCGGGTTTCTGGATAACAGGAGCTAAGCGACTTGTGAGTAGAGTCATCTTCAAATGTATCATCTGCAGGAAACTCCGTGGTTCTTTTCAATCCCAAAAAATGGCAGACCTACCAGCAGACCGTTTGAGTACCGAACCTCCTTTTACTAACGTGGGCCTCGATGTGTTTGGTCCCTGGTCAGTTGTCACACGTCAGACTAGGGGAGGACATGCAAACAGCAAGCGCTGGGCCGTCTTGTTCACATGTTTGAGTATTAGAGCCGTACACATAGAAGTCATTGAGACAATGGACACATCCAGCTTCATAAATGCCTTCAGACGATTCATTTCTCTCAGAGGACATGTAAAGCATATACGCTCTGACAGAGGATCTAACTTTGTAGGAGCATGTGGTGAACTAAAGATTCCCTCAAATCTGGACATTAACCAAGTAGAAAGACGTCTTTCAGAACTAGGTTGTACGTGGACCTTTAACCCACCGCACTCATCTCATATGGGAGGTGTGTGGGAGCGCATGATCGGCATCGCTCGCAGAATCCTCGATTCCATCTTTCTGCAACTTGGTCCTTCGAAGCTCACTCATGAGACTCTAACAACCTTCATGGCCGAGGTAGTAGCTATAATGAACGCCAGACCACTGGTTCCCATATCCAATGACCCTGATGACCTATCTCTGCTCACCCCTTCAACTCTCCTCACCCAGAAGTTTAATGTGAGTATGCCGACTTCTGGAGAGTTTACTACAAAAGACTTGTACAAATCTCAATGGAAAAGAGTTCAAATGTTAGCAGACCTTTTCTGGACTAAGTGGAGAAAACAATATCTCTCTACATTACAGACAAGAGACAAATGGCAAGATAGTAGACCCAACATGAAACCTGGGAATGTCGTCCTAGTGAAGAACACTCAGTCTAAAAGGAACGAGTGGCCTCTAGGATTGGTAACCAAGGTCTTCCCAAGTCAAGACGGACAGGTCAGGAAAGTGGAAATCAAGATTCCCAAGCAAAGTGGAAAGCTGTTTCTTAGACCTGTATCTGAACTTATTCTATTGCTCTAGTTTAAGTTTGTGGCATTCCCCCGGATGCCAGACGGGGAGTGTCATGCCTTCATAGAAATGCATATAATTATTTTATTATGCCAAGTAATAAGATTACATTTAGTAATTGACATTGATACTGTCCACTTGTCCAGTGATATCCAACAGCGCCATCTGTTGACAATGTTGTCTTACTGCAGTTAGTTTAATGTTTCACTGGTTACTGTGCAATGAAAATTGTCCTACCAAGGCTTATGTAGTTACCCATCAGACCTTGCATAGGCTCTGCCCCTTCTTCTTCAGCAGCCATTTCAGTTACATGAACACACACATTCTGCATGCTGAATATCTCTCCAGATCTCTGCTCCTTATGTTTGCCTCTACATAGCACAGTCGGTGAGTTATGATCCCCTGGTTAGGGCTCATCAAAATTATAATGTAGTTGGTCTGTTCTGCAAGTATTATCCTGTCATTAGCTAATATGTATTCGCCATGTAGTGCATTTACCCTGCATGTCCTGTATCAAATGGAATGCTATGTAACTCAGATATGTTGTATGTTGTACTTAGTATTTTCATTTATTTCTTGTAGTTTTACACTGATCTCATTAATAAAAGTTGTAAAGGACCCCAGCGTCCGAGTCAATGCATTCATGGGAAAGAGTTAAGCTGTCTGTCAACTTGTCTTCCAACGCACAGATTGAGGGTGCCAGAACACGAGCGCCTTCTGCTCTTCACTGTCCGGAAGAGAAAGTGCCCCAAATATTTGGTGCATGACCTTATCAGTATGTGTTAAGGTGAGCTCTTAATCAGAGATCACTTGTTGCTTACTGCCTGGCCTAATTGGTGTGGATCGAGTCCATGCTTGAAAAATGAGATTAGACACACAGTCGGATATTCATCTTTCCTCGACAAAAGTCGGCCTGGACTCTGCTTTATTTCAGCTAAAGCATGTCTTGATATAACCTTGGAAAGGGCATGTCCGGATGTGTTCATTGGTCAGTGGGTTGAACAATGTGGTAAGGGTGCTTTTCACGCTGCGACATCGCTAACGATATATCGTCGGGGTCACGTCGTTGGTGAAACACATCCGGCGCCGTTAGCGACATCGCAGCGTGTGACACCAAGGAGCGACGATCAACGATCGCAAAAATGTCAAAAATCGTTGATCGTTTCAGAATATCGTTGGTGGTGCATGCCGCTGGTTGTTCGTCGTTCCTGCGCCGTCACACATCGCTGTATGTGACACCGCAGGAACGACGAACATCTCCTTACCTGTGTCCACCGGCAATAAGGAAGGAGGTGGGCGGCATGTTCCGGACGCTCATCTCCACCCCTCCTCTGCTATTGGGCGGCCGCTTACTGACGCCACAGTGACGTCGCTATAACGCCAAACGCACCTCCCCCTTGAGGGAGAGATTGTTCGGCGGTCACAGCGACGTCGCTGAAAAGGTATGTGTATGTGATGCTGCCGTAGTGATAATGTTCGCTACGGCAGTGATCACCAAATGTCGCACGAACGACGGGGGCGGGTGCTATCATGCACGACATCACTAGCTATCGCTAGTGATGTCGCAGCGTGTAAAGCACCCTTTAGTCCATGAGTTGATTGGTGGGCATCATCGTAGGCGGGTCTATGATGTCATTGGATGGATCCATGATGGTGGTGATGGGAGGGACGTCATCTGGTGGATCCATGCTGATGGTAGGGTCTGTGATGTCATCGGGGGCCATCTTGGGTTCCTCTGAAGACTGGCTTATGTATAGAGAATTGATTTAATTGAACACACTTCTCTCAGTGCTCTATGTCCAGAGGTTAACTAAGTATTTCATCTTATGGCTCTCCTCAACATATGAAGACTGCTCCCCATAAAGTGATTCCTGACAGAGGGTTGTGCACCCCTGACCCAAAACTAGGACAAGAACAGTCCCTACTGCAATTTTAATGCCCCCGTTCATGTACGGTTATCGTGTTTCTGGGCATCAGGAGCGTCTCTGATGTTTTCGGGGCCGTTTCTAGCCTGGACACTCATTTCCCGTCAGACAGCAATCATCTACTCCCATCAGGAAAGTTCGGCTTCTTTCTGCTTAGAATGAAGCCGTGTTGTGAATATTTATCCTGCATGGTAATAATAACTGTGCTTTATTGCACCGCAGGGGTCCCCTAGACACTCAAAAAAAGTATTGCATTCATTTAGTGTTCTGCATCAAAAAGTACAAGAGCTGTCTGAAGTCAAGAATAAAAATATAATACGTGGAAGCCGGCTCAATTGATTCCACTGGAGGTGAAAAAGCAATCTGCTCCCAGTAGGATTAGGTGGTGGGCTGCTGCTTTAGATGGCCATTGATGATTGTGTACTGTTTGTTTTTCTATTGTCGTCGTCGTTATATAAAGACCTGTTCACCGGGTGGCACGCTCCTAATCTGCAATGCTTCTCCGTATATTTGCTTATCTCTGTGCCCGGGAGAAGCATGTACTTGCCCCCATGCAGAGTATAAAATGGAACTGTACTGTCTGCACATTTTCTTCTCTACTTATTTCTCTCATGGAAATGTCGACTCTATGAATAGAGAATATGCACAATTCTAGTTATATAGCCCAAATAATAATCCAGTAACCCCTTCACTTCCTAAGTCAATAAATACAGTTATCGCAAGTACATCTTACAGATTTGCGGACCTGACAAAACGCCACCTGCTGCTTAAGTCACCCACCCCCAACACCTGACCACCGTAACAGTGCCAATATTGTACCGGAGACTTCTTAAGAACAAACGGAGTTTGCACATTTTGCGCAGGACTGTTGGATTGTTTATGCCGACAAAAAAACATTTGGGTGAGCGGGGCGTAAACAGAGGATGTGCTGCCGACAACAAGCACGTTTTTGATTTATACTTACAGTCGCTGAAAGAATAACGAAGGAACAGCTCAATTCAGAATTCTAAGAAATTAAGCTACAGAATTATTTATATGTACTAAGACATGTCGGGAAACTCTTATGATCTCCTGCAAAGGTTACTCAGTATTGTTTCATCAGCATTATGGGCAACACTTTAAGGCTGTTCTGATTTAGCAGGATGAGGGCATATAGCAGAATGGGGGTATATTCTGAGCAGGATGGCGTATATTCTGAGCAGGATGGGGGTATATTCTGAGCAGGATGGGGGTATATTATGAGCAGGATGGGGGTATATTATGAGCAGGATGGATGGGGGTATATTATGAGCAGGATGGATGGGGGTATATGAGCAGGATCGATGGGAGTATATGACCAGGATGGATGGGGGTATATGAGCAGGATGGATGGGGGTATATGAGCAGGATGGATTGGGGGTATATGAGCAGGATGGATTTGGGGGTATATGAGCAGGATGGATTTGGGGGTATATGAGCAGGATGGATGGGGGTATATTAGCAGGATGGATGGGGGTATATTAGCAGGATGGATGGGGGTATATTAGCAGGATGGATGGGGGCATATGCCAGAATGGGGTATATAACAGGATGCGGCCATATGCCAGGATGACGGTATATAGCAGGATGGGGGGGCTATACCAGGATGAGGGACATATACTGTATATACAAGGCAGGAGGATCATTACCAGGATGGGGTACCTTAGTAGAGAATTTGGGGACATTACCCCCCATAACAATGTAAGCAGCAGATCCTCTCCCCATAACCGTGTCATGTCCTCATTTTTTACTTAAAATTTTATTTTCCTCCTCTAAAACCAGAGTGCGTCTTATGGTCCGGTGCGTCCTATAATCCGAAAAATACGGTAAATCTTTGCAACCAATGATTGGGGAAAAAAAACCCAAATCTTACCAGGTGGTCCCTACCGAAGAACACCGCTGAAAAGCAGAATGATGAAGCAAGCAATTTTATGCAAGTTCCATGACCCTACGAGTCAGCTAATACCTCTGAGTCATCCCGAGGAGGAGCGCCCCTTTATACTTGTTCTTTACATTGTCAGTAGTTTAATTCATTTATACGGGAAATGGATTTCAATGATTAATTCTGGTTTTCCCCTTTCAACTTTCTCCCTCCGTACCTCCCGAGATTAGTCATAACAGTAAAATCATTAACACGTTTTCTGGGAACTGCATATTGTAGAGACCCTTACCCTTTGCACACATTAATTAAAAGATTCTGCATTCTTAAATGACCCTTAAACTTAACACATCTTTTTCTCGAGCATTTTTTAGGTCACGGTTTAATTATGATAAATATTACAGATCAGCAGAGTCTGGTTTGTTTTCGTTGCGTTCGGAGTAGACTTCTGTTAATGCTTTGACCCTGTCTGCAATAGTTGGCCCACCAGTGGTGTAAATATTCTTTGTGGTATAATTTTTAGTCTGTTTAATTAATTCATCAATGCCAGAATTGCTGCTAGAGGGTAAACATTTTTTTTTTTGCAATTTTTAGTTTAGTCCATGTTCTTGATGTAAAGCAGTATTGCTCTTGATGTAAAGCTCAGACAAGTGACTGTCAACCGAACCCAGCGAATTTATGGAACTGGATCACCATCTAATGTGATTGGGGGGGGCTTCCTGATTCCCCCATTGACAGATGATGCAGAAGGAGAAAAGGATTGGACATGTTGAAATTCAACACCTGATCCTTTCGTTTACACGGGAGATAAAAAAAATTTCAAGGGGTCTGGCATTAGCTCACTCTACATTACCCATTTATCCTCCTTTAGCTTTCACCTGTTAAGATAGCCAGAACCGTTACTACACAAGTTCGCTGTGAGTGACAACCACAGTTTGGATCCTGTGTACCCATCTTTCTCTTAGGCTGAGGCCACACAGGATTTGTGCAAGTCCTCACATGACGCTCGGCACACGCTCGCAGCACAGTGGGAGCCGAGTGTCATGTGATTGTGGTCCGATCGTGCAATCAGACCACAGCTGCGGAGGGGAGGGCCGGTGCTCCGGAGGAGAGGGAAGGATTTATCTCCCTATCTCCTCCTACCGGCTGATGGGAGAATCAAGAGCGTGAAACAGGTTTGCATTCCACCCGCAGCATGCTGTGATTGTTTTCTCTGCCCGATTTCTTTAATTGCATTCCACTCGCTCCGTATTACTCGCCGTGTGCTGACCCTTAAAGTGAACCTGCAGCTTGTACCCCCCCCCATACATGCATACCTCCCCAAACCATTTATGACTTTGTATCACATCAATCCTTTTGTAAATCCAATACGCTCCTCTGGAAATCACATTTTGAAGTTTAGCCTGGAAGTGCATTGTTTCTTGACGATGCACTTACAGCTTCTCAGTCTCTGCTGTATTCTCTATCACCAACCCCCCCTTGTTGTCTGATGGGTCATAGGCCAATGTACCAATGCCAACCACCTATCAGTAAGCCAGGAAAGGGGGCTGCTGCTAGTTAGAGAATTAGCAGAGACTGAGAAGCTGTAAGTGCATCGTGACACCCTGATGCACTTAGAATGAACTTCATATTGTGTTTTTTCTTTTTTTTTTTTCTGCTGGAGCAGCACTTCTGGATTATAAAGGGATTGACTGGTTCATCTCTTAAAAGCTACATAGTATTATAAATAATTTAAGGAGGTAAAAGTTGCTGACAGGTTCCCTTAACGTATTTAAACCACCATCCCAAGCGCTGTAAATGTTTGTCTACGTATAAATATAGGGGTTGACCCATTAGGTCATGTCCTGTTCAAATTTGTTAATCAGAGCGTCCAAGTAACTGAAAATGTACAGACACTGTGGGAGAGACAGTATGTGACAATACATACAGTGCATAGCTCCCATTCCCATGAATAAGTGACCATATTATACATGGCTCCACTGGGTCTTCCTTGGAAGGAACTGGGAGGAAAGATAGAATATTGGCGCTATGTGTAGTAGGCATTATAAACATACAATATCGGAAAGCTTTTTCTAATGTATCTTCATAATATATATCTTGCATGTTGAATAGGCAGAGCTTCCTACACCGCGTAGAATATGTAGATATTGAGGTATCTCAGCGGCACGCTCATCGGTCTGAAGTTGGTATTCTTCTGTCTGACTTTCCGAGGACTGAAAGTGTGGGCTCCAGCCACTCTAGGAGACTGGAATTTCTATCCAAATAGACTTGTCAGCGCCACTTCCTAGATTGGATTGAGACCACATGCACGTTGACAGTGTGGTTGCTGCTCTATTGACTTTGTTTTATGCTTTTTCCAAGGCACTGTGCACACATTGAATTTTTGTACATTTTTACAGTGCAGACTCGTCACAAAACCTGAAGGGTTTCTTGATGCCAGCTAAGTGAGAATCCTGGAGTCTCGTGCACACGTATAGTATTTTCTCTGTGTAAGTTTGGTGTCGAAATAAATCTGCAACATGTCAATTCTTTCAGCGATTTTGCCGCAGATTTCACCCATATTAATACATGGAAAATATCTGCACCAACAACACGTGTATTTACCGCAGCATTTTTCCAACCAAGACATGCAGGAAAGGTGCAGAAATTTCTGCAGCAAATATTTAATGTGTTCACATAGCCTTATGCCACATTGACACATCTGAGGGAAGTGTCGTTACGAAATACTTTTTTTTTTTTTTTTTATTATTGGACCACACACAGGCTTGTTGAGTGTGTGCCAATCCTCAAGATCAGATCACAATACCATCCTCTCTGAAGTTTATGGATCTCACACTTGGATCTGTGATTTTCACAGATCTTTGTATAGATCCATGAAATGCCATAGGTCCGTGTGCCATCTGATAAAAAGATCTGGTAGCACACAGACCCTCTACACAAGAGTGTAACCTAACAGAGTGGGGTCCTCAGCCGTGAGCAGTTCACTTATGACATGGGTCCGTGGCGGCACAGACTGAGGAGGTCCTCTGTCCAATAATATGGGCACCGTTATGAGTCTGTCCAAAGCTGTTTGCTTCTTTGGAGATGGACGTGGACCCCTTTCTTTCTTGGGCCCCTGTGCGGCTCCCCAGATTGCACCAATGTTGTTTCCGCCCCTGAAGCTATAGCGAGTGTTAGAGGATCAAACTGGAACACAATGACGCTGGCGATGGACGGTTACAGTCATGAGTAAGGAATCTCAATGCCGTGTTAGCCTTCATTATTTTGTTTTTCTTCTTTGCTCACAGCTGATGAGTATACACATATTGAGATTAATATATATTTAATAGTTGTTTGTGCAGGAATGTAAGAAAGGGAAAACAAGTGAAGTTTAAGGCTGATGTCAAGGACAAGTGTTATCTGCGCCTTTGTTGTAGTGAAGGTTTGAAATGATGAGTGGAGCGTTGGGGAATCGGCGAATGTTTGAAGTTTTTCATGTCTGTCTCTAGATGGATTTTTTTTCCCTATAAATCGCATTCCCCTTGCTTTGGTATGTAAATGAGCCGGCGTAGCTGCACACCCTGAAATTAGACATTACATTCACTGTATCCTTCCTGTTGAACTTTGAAGCTGACAGTCGGGGCTCGGAGGAGGAGGGGCGGCTCGTCTCCTAATAGCAGGGCATGTTCTCCAGTAGACATAAAACATTTAATTTGTCGGGCAGTTTATATTGTGATTTCATACTGATGCTACTGAGGAGTCGTCTTCTTCTTGGTGAAAGTGAACTTGGAAAGCAACGAACAAAGGACTTGTTCCGAAATTCATTTGTCTTTAACTTAGAGTCTGCATAAAATAATACGCAGATACCATTTTCCGTTGTACGGACGCTACAGCCTTGTTTTTATCTTCATGGATTTTTTTTAACTGTTTTTGTAGGGTGTAAGTAATATGTTATATAGATATTGTGACCTATGTGTCATCACCATTTAATTGATTTCTCGTGTTTGTCTTTACATTTTAGGTTCTTGACAGTCTTGACCTTCTCAAATGTTTTTTCTCTTTTTAGTTACATTTTTGTCAAAAACTAATATCTTGACCACAATGTTTTCCTTGATAGGTTTTTCAGATATTACTTATATCCGACTGCATATTATCCTTTCTACTCCTATAAAACCAGCCCTGGTTACATGCTGATTATTAGTGATGAGTGAGCACTACCATACTCAGGTGATCGGTACTCGTAACTAGTGATAGGCGAGCACTTCCATGCTTGGGTGATCGGTACTCGTAACGAGCGGGCACTGCCATGCTCGGGTGATCAGTACTCATAACTAGTGATGAGCGGGCACTATCATACTTGGCTGATCGGTACTGATAACTAGTGATGAGCGAGCACTACCATGCTTGGGTGCTCGGTACTCGTAACTAGTGATGAGCGAGCACTACCATGCTCAGGTGCTCAGTACTCATAACTAGTAATGAACATGCACTATCATACTCGGGTGATCGGTACTGGTAACTAGTAATGAGCGTGCACTATCATACTCGGGTGATCGGTACTGGTAACTAGTAATGAGCGTGCACTATCATACTCGGGTGATCTGTACTGGTAACTAGTAATGAGCGTGCACTATCATACTCGGGTGATCGGTACTGGTAACTAGTGATGAGCGGGCACTATCATACTCGGGTGATCGGTACTGGTAACTAGTAATGAGCGTGCACTATCATACTCGGGTGATCGGTACTGATAACTAGTGATGAGCGGGCACTATCATACTCGGGTGATCGGTACTGGTAACTAGTAATGAGCGTGCACTATCATACTCGGGTGATCGGTACTGATAACTAGTGATGAGTGAGCACTACCATGCTCAGGTGCTCAGTACTCATAACTAGTAATGAACATGCACTATCATACTCGGGTGATCGGTACTGGTAACTAGTAATGAGCGTGCACTATCATACTCGGGTGATCGGTACTGGTAACTAGTGATGAGCGGGCACTATCATACTCGGGTGATCGGTACTGGTAACTAGTGATGAGCGGGCACTATCATACTCGGGTGATCGGTACTGGTAACTAGTAATGAGCGTGCACTATCATACTCGGGTGATCGGTACTGGTAACTAGTAATGAGCGTGCACTATCATACTCGGGTGATCGGTACTGATAACTAGTGATGAGTGAGCACTACCATGCTTGGGTGCTCGGTACTCGTAACTAGTGATGAGCGGGCACTACCATGCTCGGGTGCTCGGTACTCGTAACTAGTGATGAGCAAGCACTACCATGCTCGGGTGATCAGTACTCGTTAACCGACAATAAAGGAAGCCTATGGAGACCTCAAGCATTTTTCTGGAAGAATTTCCTAAAAAGGGCAAAAGTTCCCTATAGACGTCCATTATATTAATGAGTTGAGCCTGTCCGAGCGTCAAAATGCTCATTACAAGTATTGAGCACCCAAAGCATGGTAGTGCTCACTCATCACTACTGATTATGTCTAAGGTAAGGGTTTGGAACAATACAGTGCTGTTTTGTGGTTTTTTTTTTTTGTTTTTTTTTTTTCTTTCCTACCCCCAAAAGAGAATCAACATATGAATTCTAGCGTCTTTTCTGATTGAAAATTAAAAAATGCTCTAAATTTGATTTAAAGTGGCTGGTCACTACATTAATATTGATGGCCTATCCTTAGGATAGGTCATCAATGTCTAATTACCGTGGCTCTGACACCCCGCACCCCCGCCGATCAGCTGCTCTCGATGGCAATCACGGCAGCAGGTGTCTGGAAATGCTCAGTTCCGGAGCTGCCTCATTTTCTGATAGTGGCTGCAGCCGGGTACTGCACATTTGCTTCCCATTCAAATCAATAGGAGACGGATATGCAGTGCCCTGCCACGGCCGCTATTAGAAAACGGGGCAGCTTCAGAACAGAGCATTTCCGACCACCTGCTGGAGCCAGGATCAGCCGATCGACGGGAGTGTGGGGTGTCGGACCTCCTCCAATCAGACATTGAGGACCTATCCCAAGGATCAGTGCTTAAAGTAGTGGACAACCTCCTTAACAATCAGATGAAGCAGAAGAAATGCTCCAACCACAAAAACGGTTTATAAAAAAAAAAATATAAAAAATTCAGACAGAAGAATACACATACAAAAAAAAAATCTGTACACCATTTTTTCATGTATTTTTGAACTGTACCTACTTTAAAAATCTACATCAAAGAGAATTTGAAGCATATTTTTTTTTTTTTTTTTTTGTACCGGAGCCACTTCAAAATGAAAGTGAAAAAAACTACCTGTGCAGCTAATACCATAGGGTGTAGATGACCCGACCCCTGTACTCCTCCTTACATCCCTGACACTCTTATACGAGGTGGCAATCCACAGCCACTTGAAAGTTGCCGTCTCCTTCTTTGCCGATTAACCTCAGCCGGATCAGGTGAAAGACGAGCCCCTGTTCTCAGGTGGGCATTGTGATTGACAGGCTGTCTTAAAGACATGGGCTTTACCTTCCTTATTTGGTCCTTATTTTCTTTGGACCATTCCATGACGGTCATTGATTCTGGTCTTCGTAATCTGTCGGGACGTCAGTCTGGTGTCACCCTTCTGTGTAGACACTCTTCTTGGACTCTTCATTGTTGGCTCGATGATTCCTCACTCCGCAAGTTCCCGACCAGTGATGGATTCCTGCTGCTCAAGTGCTGATTTTTTTCCAATAGTTGCCGGATTAGCAGGTTTTCCAAACAATTAGCTTCCAAATCAAAGACGTTCCTTTTTTTTTTCCCCGTGTTCTGTTGATAGAGGAACTGTAAACCATTAAATGACTGTGCAGAAGCCTTGGAGACCGAACATTAGCAGTTTGATTTGCTCATTTGTTTTATATTCTATCATAATGTTTTCACTGCAGTTTCCCTTAAGCTGTGAAAATTAGAAAGCACTGGTGAGGCGTTAACTCCATTGTCACAAACTGTACTTGACTTTGTAGAAAACGTGGGACGGTCACAGATCCTGATCACACTCGGAACATTACTGCAAACGTCTTGGTTGACCAAGTAGGAAAGTAGTTTTTTGTTTTATTGAGCACTGAAATCTTTCTAGCTATCGATCTCACTTTCTTGAATCCCATTAATTAATTAATTTATTAATATATTCCCAATGTCTGTGTCATTTCATCCTCCCAACAAAACCAGAGATGGCGAAACATGACGTCCACACTCCATTGGTATTGAGCAGTCAAAAGATTGGATCTAATTGTCATTGGGCTAAACCAGATTTGCTACATTTATTTTATACCATATACTCTAAATCCTCTTGTTCTGCTTGTCTTATATTACAAGTGTGTATAATTATATAGCTTAAAAAGTATTCTCTTTTATTTCCCTGCCCCTTTCCACCACTGATATTATTTGTTCTAGTTTGAGCCCATTTAATTTAATCCTGATCTATTTTATGACCCCCCCCTATTCTGAAGTGGGGTGTCATAATACATAAACCTCAGGTGAGCAGGTCACCCATACATATACCTCAGGTGAGCAGGTCACCCATACATATACCTCAGGTGAGCAGGTCACCCATACATATACCTCAGGTGAGCAGGTCACCCATACATATACCTCAGGTGAGCAGGTCACCCATACATATACCTCAGGTGAGCAGGTCACCCATACATATACCTCAGGTGAGCAGGTCACCCATACATATACCTCAGGTGAGCAGGTCACCCATACATATACCTCAGGTGAGCAGGTCACCCATACATATGCCTCAGGTGAGCAGGTCACCCATACATATGCCTCAGGTGAGCAGGTCACCCATACATATACCTCAGGTGAGCAGGTCACCCATACATATACCTCAGGTGAGCAGGTCACCCATACATAAACCTCAGGTGAGCAGGTCACCCATACATATACCTCAGGTGAGCAGGTCACCCATACATATACCTCAGGTGAGCAGGTCACCCATACATATACCTCAGGTGAGCAGGTCACCCATACATAAACCTCAGGTGAGCAGGTCACCCATACATATACCTCAGGGGAACAGGTCACCCATACATATACCTCAGGTGAGCAGGTCACCCATACATATACCTCAGGTGAGCAGGTCACCCATACATATACCTCAGGTGAGCAGGTCACCCATACATATACCTCAGGTGAGCAGGTCACCCATACATATACCTCAGGTGAGCAGGTCACCCATACATATACCTCAGGTGAGCAGGTCACCCATACATATACCTCAGGTGAGCAGGTCACCCATACATATACCTCAGGTGAGCAGGTCACCCATACATATACCTCAGGTGAGCAGGTCACCCATACATATACCTCAGGGGAACAGGTCACCCATA
>NC_134358.1:517595562-517633062 GCF_048569485.1 Anomaloglossus baeobatrachus
ATGGTGGGGTGCATTCAGACCTACGAGCATCTGATGCATAATAGAAACACAACAAAAGGTAGCATCGGGGACACAATAAGAGCGGTTGGCCCTGAAACTAGTGTGAGGGGTTGGTGGGACACTTCCTATACTCACCTGCAGTTGTCTCTCATTCTTAGCCAGTTACTATACAGTCTCCGTAACTGTCTCCGAGCAGGAACCTGAGATTCTCAGAAGTGCCTATAGATGCCCCTGACTAGTGAAGGGCAGGTGGGGTTCACTAGACCCCACCACCACACTAACAAGACACAAGGTACATAAAGACAAACGGGAGAAAAAGCAACCAAAAGGATAAAGCCTGAGAAAGGAAACTTCCACAGCAGAACCTTCCTCCAAGGCGGTCAGAGACCAATTGACTTTGTTTCTTCAGCAAGAATTGCTGGGTAACACCACTATTTAAACCTGAAGGGTGTGACTGCAAAGTAAGTGCAGCTGAAATACTCAGCTAGGAACTGCTAGGGAGAGCTGTAAGAGAAAAGCTGACCTTTAACCATTTCAGTACTAAGAGAAATGAAACCCATTTAAATGTAGAGCCAGATGAGAGGCTCCAGTCCAAAGACTGTCACTGGCCTTACAAACAAGGAGACTAATGTGACACTCCATTCATGAACAGGTTCCAGATCACCACTCTTGGTATTGTTGGGGTCCTAGAGTTCAGACCCCCAGCGATCTGCATTTAATCGTGTATCCTTAAAATAGAGAACTTTATTTTTCATTATCCTTTAAATCTGTGTTCTACACTGATGGCCAAAATGCATTGAATTGTACTTAGAGCATGTCTTCTGACTTTCTAGATTGTCATCTCTCCTCTTTATTTTCACGTTCTCCCTTTTTTTTTTTTTTTTTTTTTTTTTAAAAACCCATTTTTCTTTTTTTTCCACTTCCTATGACTACAGTCCATCAGTGGAATAGAAAATTATAGAAAAGAACATGCTGTTGGTAAGTAAGAAATTGGAATTCACTGCTAACATTTCCTTCCTTTTTCCTTAAAATCCAAATTTGATCAGTGTTAAGATCAAAGAATCTGAAAATAATGTAAAAAGAAGCAAGAAAAAAATGGTCTTGTGTTGTGCCTGTTTCAGCCGGTGTTTGATCTGCGGCTGGCTCTGTAGTGTCCATCACGGCACGCTGTGCATTAGTCTTACCGCTATCAAGCTATATGGCGTTAGTGCCGATTTCTCGTTAACTCTCACACACGGTGTCCCGTCCTGTATACAGCTATATACTATGCCGCTGCTTTGTTACGACTTGAGGAAGCCAAATAAACAGTTAGAAGGGGCTACTATGTGCCTTCAGTCCTTCTTTGTCTTATTTGGATCTGTTCTGTGTATTGACAATTGCTCGAAGATGTCACATCTGTCGCGCTGTTTTCTTTGATTTCTTTCTTCTGTCTTATGGCTGTGTTCTTTCTGGCTGTTACACATAAAACGTGTCTCATTGGCAATTCTGCTCAGATGGAGCAGATGAAGAAAGCATGTGGTTCTAGTTTGTGCAGTGTGTCTGTGTCTTTTGGCCTGTTCGTCATTCTGTACTGGTTTTGTGAAGAGCGGAGGATGACGCCCAGTGCTCGGGAGATGTTACAACAGCAGAAGACTTGGATTGCACTGGGAATGGAGGACACGTTCGTCTGTCAGGCTGATAAGTCTGACTCCCAGTCATTGCTGCCTCCTGTGGTTGTCAAACATCTTTTCACACTCAAAGTTCCTACTAATTCTTCGAGTCATGAATAATTCAACGTGTTTGCCATCATTCTAAGATATAGAAGGAATGACGTGACTGAAAGCTTCTTGTTTTCCTCATTTAAAGTAGCTGTGGTCTTAAGGCGGCCGTACACAGAAGATTTAAAGGAATGTGTCATCAGAAAATGTCTTACTGTTTAAAGGGAACCTGTCATCAGAAATTTTGCACTAAACCTAAAAGATTCCCCCTCTGCAGCTCCTGGGCTGCATTCTAGTAATGTTCCTGTTTATGTGCCCCCTTTCTGACCAAAATAAAGACTTTGTAAAGTGGTACCTTTTTGTATTCAGATCTTGATAATGGTACACGGGGGCGGGCTCTCTGGTGTCCGTTAGTCTGCCTCCTGTCGCTTTAGGCTGTCCCCCATCGCGCAATTTCAAAGAGGTGACAGGAGGCAAGCTGGCCAGCGCTTGCGCAGAAAGGTGGAGGCGGTGGTGGAGGCGGCCGTGAAAGCGCGTGCACGAGATTATGGGCGGGTACTTGCTGATGAAAATCACAGCGCCGCCCATAATCTCGCGCATGCGCAACACGTCACCAGCGGTCACACTGCACATTGCAGTCCCGTGAGAGTGGCACGGCGCATGCGCGAGATTATGGCCGCCCATAATCTCGCGCATGCCCCGTGCCACTCTCGCGGGACTGTGCAATGTGCACAGTGTGACCGCTGGTGACGTGTTGCGCATGCGCGAGATTATGGGCTTTCATCAGCAAGTACCCGCCCAAAATCTCGTGGTCGCGCTTTCACGGCTGTCTCCACCGCCGCCTCCACCGTTCTGCACAAGCGCTGGCCAGCTTACCTCACGTCACCTCTTTGAAATTGCGCGATGGGGGACGGCCTAAAGCGACAGGAGGCAGACTAACGGCCACCAGAGAGCCCGCCCCGTGTACCATTATCAAGATCTGAATACAAAAAGGTACCACTTTACAAAGTCTTTATTTTGGTCAGAAAGGGGGCACATAAACAACAGGAACATTGCTAGAATGCAGCCCAGGAGCTGCAGAGGGGGAATCTTTTAGGTTTAGTGCAAAATTTCTGCTGACAGGTTCCCTTTAAATTGGATTTCTAAGTTTATAGATATATATACACTGTGTGCAGAATTATTAGGCAAATGAGTATTTTGATCCCATGATACTTTTTATACTTGTTGTCCTACTCCAAGCTGTATAGGCTGAGAGCCAACTACCTGTTAAGTAAATCAGGTGATGTGCATGTAATGAGCTCTGTAATGAGGAGGGGTGCGGTGTAATGACATAAACACCCTATATAAGGTGTGCATACTTATTAGGCAACTTCCTTTCCTTTGGCAAAATGGGTCAGAAGAGAGATTTGACGGGCTCTGAAAAGTCCAAAATTGTGAGAGGTCTTGCAGAGAGATGCAGCGCTCTTGAAATTGCCAAACTTTTGAAGCGTGTTCACAGAACAATCAAGTGTTTCATGGCAAATAGCCAACACGGTCGCAAGAAGCGTGTTGGGCAGAAAAAGCGCAAAATAACTGCCCAGGAATTGAGGAAAATCAAGCGTGAAGCTGCCAAGATGCCATTTGTCACCAGTTTGGCCATATTTTAGAGCTGCAAAGTTAATGGAGTATCAAAAAGCACAAGGTGTACCATACTCAGGGACATGGCCAAGGTAAGGAAGGCTGAAAAACCACCACCTTTGAAAAAGAAACATAAGATAAAACGTCAAGACTGGGCCAAGAAATATCTTAAGACTAATTTTTCAAAGGTTTTATGGACTGATGAAATGAGAGTGACTCTTGATGGGCCAGAGGCTGGATCAGTAAAGGGCAGAGAGCTCCACTCCGACGCCAGCAATGTGGAGGTGGGCACTGGTATGGGCTGGTATCATCAAAGATGAACTTGTGGGAGCTTTTCGGGTTGAGGGTGGAGTGAAGCTCAACTCCCAGAGCTACTGCCAGTTTCTGGAAGAAAACTTCTTCAAGCAGTGGTACAGGAAGAAGCCGGTATCGTTCAAGAAAAGCATGATTTTCATGCAGGACAATGCTCCATCATATGCTTCCAACTTCATGGACATGCTTCAGCGGTATTGGCAATGGCTCTCCTGGGGCTTGTGTGACATTATGTCGCACGAGCCTTGCTACCAGTCAGACGCCTTTTCACTCCCCCCTTCTTGGGACATAACGTAAATCCGGAGGAAGGCAAAGTTGCGGCTGATCTCTAACCCCCTCAGGATGTTGGTTACATCTGATGGAGGGGAGCGCGTAGTGGCTAAATGGATTGCATGACCTAATGTGCCGACACCAATAGAATGGCGCTTTCGCTTGAGGTGAGGATTGCTGGTGTTAGTGATTGAGAAGGGATTTTCCGAGTATTAAGCAACCCCTTTATTATAAGCTAAACCCTTTTTAGTAGGATTGGGCAAGTACCTGATGCATTTCTGGATGCCCCAACATGTCCAAAAAATATTTTGGGGCTGCAAGTGGTCTGAAGTATGTGAACATTGTTAAAAGATTTTATCATTTCAATTAGGCCAACTCCAATGAGAGCTCGATGATCTACCATTATACGTTGTAAAAAGATAATTGCATCTTACCAATGTCAGTGCAGATTGTTACAGATAATTGAGGATTTGGTAACTTCTGGATGGCAGCGAATTAGGTTCAATACGATTAGATGTGTTTTTATACTATCTTTATCCCCATTACTTAAATGGAAAATATCTGGAAAGAGCCTCTGTAAACACAACTAGTCTACTATATTTAGAGTCCTAATAACTAAAATTGGCCAAACAGAATGTTTTCCATAAGACTGACTGACTAATGTATTTAGGGACATTTCGACTGTCCCGCAACGAACAATGTTGGAGGAAGATGGATCGACATGTTGAATTTCCGACTCTGATATTTTAGTCTTTAGGCAGATAAACGGTCTCCATTTTGGAAGCAGATTAGCCCACCCAACTGGCGGAGAGAGAAAAGGGCTGGGGTATATAGCAGGATGAGAGCATATACCAGGATGGATGGGGGTATATAGCAGGATGGATGGGGGTATATAGCAGGATAAGGGCATATACCAGGTTGGTTGTATATAGCAGGATAGGAATATATACCAGGATGGGGGACATATATACAAGGCAGGAGGATCATTACCAGGATGGGGTACCTTAGTAGAGAATTTGGGGACATTACCCCCATAACAGTGTCCGCAGCAGATCCTCGACCCATAAGTGTGTCATGACCACATTTTTTGCTTAAAATTTTTTTTCCTCCTCTAAAACCAGGGTGCGTCTTATGGTCTTTGGCAGCAGATTACCCCACCCAACTGACGGAGAGAGAAAAGGGCCCCTGTGCAAGAACAATATATGGGCCCTTTGCAGCCCAAAAACTCCTAAAAACGCACAATTCCTCTACTTTGGAGGTAGAAATGGGCCCCCCAACCTCTTGGGTCCCTGTGCAGCAGCTCCAGTGATATGTCTGCCCAATCCGCACTCCCTCTTATTGAAAACATAAGCAAATTTTCCCAAAAATATTTTTGCCATTATTCGTTACCAGCTTCAATCTTGTAATTTAGCCCCTTTAACTCCGCGCCCGTATTTTCCCTGTCGTGGTTCCAGTCCTGTAGGCCCCAGTTGATGATTTTTGCTGTCCTGGAATGCTAAACCTATTACCGCACATGACAAATCTCACTTAGTCTCCTCTGGCCTGGTCTCTGTCTTCCCATAATTTTGTTCTTACAAGAAAAAATGATCACATTAGAGCAATTTTGACTAGTTTCGCCGTCCAGCTGCTTATTCTCCTGCTCAGATGTAGTTTATGTGACACTGCAATTATTTTAGTGAACCAGACGGCAGTGATACATGTAAAAGTCTATTATTTCTCCAGATGATTGGAGGAGCAGTAATCAATGGTAGCATTTCATGGACTGTAACATGATTATTGCTATGCTCTTATATTGTGGTGTTTATGTACATAGTTACAGGATGGGTAAATGCTTTTCACTTAATTAAATGATTTAAAGAGGACCTGTCCGCTCTGACATGTCTTTTAGTAAATGCTTGCATTCCCCATGATATAACCATTCTGGAGCATACTATCTGAAAACTATACATTGAGCCATTCCTCTGTCATTCCTTCTAGAAATGTATCAGAGAATTGACAACTGGTTGTTACTGTTCATTTTTGCCAAAGGAATGTGTCCCCAGACATTCTGTATTGATTGGGCATTGTCGGTGTGCAGGGACATAGACCGAACCCATTGTCAATGTATTCATACTTTCCAGGCATGATAGCGGAGGAGCAAGTTCTAAGAAAAGATGTTAGAAGGAATACACGTCGGGTTAGAAGACTTAAGCCTGCTTTACACGAGTCGATCTATCGTGCGATACCACGAGCGATCGTACCCGCCCCCGTCGTTTTTGCGTCACAGGCAAATCGCTGTCCGTGGCGCACAAACCCGTCACACGCACTTACCTTCCGGACGACCTCACTGTGGGCGACGAACGTCCACTTCCTGAAGTGGGAGGGACGTTCGGCGTCACAGCGACGTCACACGGCAGCCGGCCACTAGAAGCCGGGGGGTGCCGCGGGACACAGGTACGCTGCGTTCATCGTTCCCGTGGTGTCACACGGAGCAACGTGTGATGCCACATAATCGATGAATAACCTGCACCCATGAAAATAAACGATGATATGAAAGTTAACGACGAGTACACGACTCACGATTTGTGAGCGATACTGCATCGCTCAGAGGTGTCACACGAGACATCGTGCGCTATGCTGGATGTGCGTCACGAAAACCGTGACCCCGACGACATATCGCACAATATATCGTCTCGTGTAAAGCCCGCATTATTCTTTAAGGTTGGTTTCTATGTTAAAGAGAATCTGTCAGCAGGCTTATGCCACCTCATCTGAGAGGAGCATGATATAGGCAAAGAGGCCTGAATCCAACGATGTATCACTTAAGGGCACGTTACACGCTACGATATATTAAACGATATGTCGTCGGGGTCACGTCGATAGTGACGCACATCCGGCATTGTTTGACATATCGTAGCGTGTGACAGCTACGAACGACTGTGAACGTCCAAAAATACTCACCTTATCATTGCTCATTGACACGTCGCTCATTTCCTAAAAATCGAACGTCCTTCTGCTCGCTGGTTGCTCATTGTTCCCGAGACAGCACACGTCGCTCCGTGTGACACCACGGGAACGATGAACTGCAGCTTACCTGCGCCCTGCCGGCAATTCGGAAGGAAGGAGGTGGGCGGGATGTTACGTCCCGCTCATCTCCGCCCCTCCGCTTCTATTGGCCGGCCGCTGTGTGACGTCGCTGTGACGCCCAACCCCCCCCCCCTTCAGGAAGTGGATGTTCGCCGCCCACAGCGAGGTTGTTTGGAAGGTAAGTACGTGTGACGGGGGTTTACGACTTTGTGCGACACGGGCAACAAATTGCCCGTATCGCTCAAACGATGGGGGCGGGTGTGATCGCTCAAGCGAACGCACGATAAATTGATATGTGTAAAGCGGCCTTTAAGTTACTGGCCGTAACTGGCACAATCAGAGTTTTTAGATTTAGCCATGTAACAGAGCTGAGAGAGCCGTCTCCGCCCACACCAGGCCCTCTGTAGACATTTGTACATAGAGTGCGGTGTCAATCAGAGGAGGAGGTGTCTCAGACTGCCGTGCGTGTGACATTGTAGTCCGAGCAATGATCAGCAAACATAGCAAATTAACAACCAATCGGACCTTGAAAAGACAGGTGTCCATTCATTTTCTGCGTTAACCCTTGCAGTATGCTGTCTTAAGCTTACATAGCAAAAACCTGCTGACAGATTCCCTTTTAAATCTGTATTTCATGTGTCACAATAATCACTGATTCATCACATCAATTTTAATCAGGGCGGATTAGAGGCTCTAATCCTTAACTGACACCCTGCTCTTCAGTGTGTGTGTGTGTGTGTGTGTGTGTGTGTGTGTGTGTGTGTGTGTGTGGCATGTAGTCAGTCAAGAAGCAGGGGGAGGGATTACAGTGCGCTCTGTAGTTAGCAATGACTATTAAAGTCCCATCTCCACCCCAAGGTTTGTAAGCAAGCAGTTGCAGGGAAAAGATAACTTTGTTTTCTACCTGCAGCTGCGCTTTGTTAGGTTGCCATATATGCTTAAAAGTAGTGTTTATCTATAGATTACCACTAAGGCTGCAGGTATATAATTAATTATTCTTTTACATTGCTTATAGCATTATGCTACTATTACCTCTGAATGGTACTCCTGAGTCCTCTTGGGGCGGTGTTAAATGTAAATCACACACATACACACACATACACACACATACACACACATACACACACATACACACACATACACACACATACACACACATACACACACACACACACACATACACACACACACACACACACACACACACACATACACACACACACACACACACACACACACACACACACACACACACACATACACACATACACACACATACTATACAGTGCACTAATATTGTGTTACTGTAGTGCAGTTTTTCATGTATATAACTCTTCATATGGGGACCGGAGACACGTGATGGATTTATAATAGGTCTCTTGTGGTGGGCAGGATTTACCGTACGGCTTTGTGTTTGACTTGGTAGCAGCATCTTTTGCCTTCTGGTTTATTGTGTTGCTAGTATTATGCATCTTGCCGACCTTCTGCTCACCATGCTTTTAAATTTGACAAGTTTTTATTTTCTTTCATCAACAGCTTGTAGCAATATATGAAGAACAAGATCCACATCATGGGGGAGATGGCACAAGCGCAAGTTCTACTGGCACTCAAAGCCCGGAAATCTTTGGCAGTGAACTTGGAACGAACAGTATATCAGCTTTCCAGCCTTACCAAGCAACAAGTGAAATTGAGGTCACCCCTTCAGTTCTGCGAACAAGTAGGTAGCATTTAATGATTTCACAGTAGAACTCCATGGCACCAATATAAAATAAATCTGAGTAGATCTTGATGGCATGTCTTCAACGTTTGCTAATCTGGTAGAAGAGAAACCATTTAAAGAAGTTGTCACCAAGTCACCCCAGCCTTACCGTATGGATGAAATCTTGGATTTTGAAAGTTCTGACTTTTATGGATGTAGTTAAGCATAATGTACTTATTCTGATCACTTGCATGATATACTGAATTACATCGGTATTGCAGTATGTTAATTTGATAATCTCTCATGAAGTCCAACCACAGGTCCAATGTGGAGAAAGTTTAATTGTAATTGACAGAAACTGCAAAATAGTATAATAAAATATCACAAATAAGATGCATTAAAATCCAAAAAAAAAAACAATTAAAACAAGACTCCAGGTCCACGCGTTTCGAGATATCATCTTACTCTTTTTGTCCACATTGCTCTGCACGCAGGAACCGGCCTGAGACTACCATTTCTGAGGTACCGTATTTCCCTACCCGATGAGCTAATAGTTTTTTCTCTTTTTTCAATCACAGCTCCAACTCACTGTAGACATAGCAAAGCTTAGTCCAAAGAGGACAACCCATTGGGAGAAGTATAGGTAAGGGCTGCACGGCAACTTTGGCCACGCGATGGCTGTTGCAGCCAAAGTCGCGGTGTAGCCCTTGCCTAAAGAATGCATAAATGTGCTGTCCACTTTGGACTATATGTTGCTGTATAGAATGCTCCCCATCAGTAATCTGATCCGAATGTTCCACTGTTATGAGGCAGAACAGATCCATAATGCTTGTTAAAACGAATGTACATGCCGGGTCCTCCACAACTTCTGCTGGTTGACTCTCCTCCTGCTTCTTGCCGAGTTATGATTGATTGACAGGTCCCTAAGTATACACAAACCTGTCTTTGACAAGTCTATACAGATTTGCGTGTAACGAGAGAACTGATACAGGCCATATAGCAGGATGGCGGCATTTAGAATAGGCTAGAATAGGCTAGGCTAGGCTTTAGAATAGGCTAGGCTAGGTTAGAATAGGCTATAACCCTGTAAATTGTTAATTTACAGGGTTATAGCCTATTCAGGAATGACCGTACAAATAAGCGAGGGGGAGGTGTGTGTCTATATGTAAAATCATCCTTAAAACCCATCCTGCGTGACAACATATGTGAGGGTACTGAGAATGTAGAGTCCCTATGGGTGGAGATAAGGGGGGGAGAATGAATAATAAAATACTGATAGGGGTGTGTTATAAGACGCCGAATATTATGGAAGAGGTAGAGAATCTCCTCATAAAGCAAATTGATAAAGCAGCGAGTCTCGGAGAGGTAATTATTATGGGGGACTTTAACTATCCTGATATAAATTGGGGAACAGAAACTTGCAGTTCCAGCAAAGGAAATAGATTTTTGATAACAATGAAAGATAATTACCTTTCACAAATGGTACAGGACCCCACAAGAGGGGGAGCACTACTAGACCTTGTACTAACCAATAGGCCAGACCGCATATCAAATATACAAGTTGGGGGTTACTTGGGGAATAGTGATCACAAAATAATAAGTTTTCATGTATTCTTTAGTAAGATGTATAGTAGAGGGGCTACAAGGACACTAAACTTCAGGAGAGAAAATTATAAACGGTTGAGAGATGATCTTAGTGCAATAAACTGGGATGATGTACTAAGTAATAAAAGTACACAAAGCAAATGGGAGACTTTTATGAGCATCCTGAATAGGGCTTGTGCAGAAAATATACCCTATGGGAACAAACATGCTAGAAATAGGAGGAAACCCCTATGGCTAAATAGACCTGTAAGGGAAGCAATAAAAGAAAAACAGAAAGCCTTAAAAGAATTAAAGAGGGTAGGTAGTGATGAGGCATTATATAATTATAGAAAATTAAATAAAATATGTAAAAAGCAAATTAAGTTAGCTAAGTTTGAGACAGAGAGACTCATTGCGAGAGAAAGTAAAAATAATCCTAAAATATTCTTTAACTACATAAACAGTAAAAAACTGAAAAGCGATAGTGTTGGCCCCCTTAAAAATAGTCTTGGTGAAATGGTGGAAGGGGATGAGGGTAAAGCCAACCTGCTGAGTGACTTTTTTTCTACGGTTTTTATACAAGAAAATGCCATGGCAGATGACATGACCAGTGATGCCATAAATTCACCCTTGAATATTACCTGCTTAACCCAGCAGGAAGTACGCCGCCGCCTCGAAATCACTAAGGTTGACAAATCTCCGGGCCCGGATGGCATACACCCCAGAGTACTACAGGAATTGAGTTCTGTGATAGATAGACCATTATTTTTAATCTTCTCAGATTCCTTAATAACAGGGTCGGTACCGCAGGACTGGCGCATAGCAAATGTGGTGCCAATATTCAAAAAGGGGACAAAAACTGAGCCGGGAAATTATAGGCCGGTAAGTTTAACCTCTATGGTTGGTAAAATCCTTGAGGGTTTCTTGAGAGATGCTATACTGGAGTATCTCAAGAAAAATAACCTTATGACAGAGTATCAACATGGGTTTATGAGGGATCGATCCTGTCAAACTAATTTGATCAGCTTCTATGAAGAGGTAAGTTCAAGCCTGGACCAGGGAAATGCAGTGGATGTTGTGTATATGGACTTTTCAAAAGCTTTTGATACGGTGCCACACAAAAGGTTGGTACATAAAATGAGAATAATGGGGATAGGGGAAAATATGTGTAACTGGGTTAAAAACTGGCTCAGTGATAGGAAACAAAGGGTGGTTATTAATGGTATGTACTCGGACTGGGTCTCCGTTCATAGTGGGGTACCACAGGGGTCAGTATTGGGCCCGCTTCTTTTCAACATATTTATAAATGACCTTGTTGGGGGCATGCGGAGTAGAATTTCAATATTTGCAGATGATACTAAACTCTGCAGGGTAATCAATACAGAGGAGGATAATTTTATATTACAGGGAGATTTATGTAAATTGGAGGATTGGGCTGAGAAGTGGCAATTGAAGTTTAATGTAGATAAATGTAAGGTCATGCACTTGGGTAGAGGAAATAACATTTATGATTATGTACTTAATTGTAGAACACTGGGTAAAACAGACACAGAAAAAGACTTGGGTGTATGGGTGGATGGTAAACTTCACTTTAGTGGCCAGTGTCAGGCAGCTGCTGCCAGGGCTAATAAAATAATGGGATGTATTAAGAGAGGTATAAGTGTTCATGAAAAAAATATAGTTCTACCTCTGTACAAGTCACAAGTGCGACCGCACTTAGAATACTGTGTACAATTCTGGTCACCGATATATAAGAAGGACATAGCTGAACTGGAGAGGGTGCAGAGAAGAGCCACCAAGATTATTAGAGGAATGGGTGGGCTTCAATACCAAGACAGGTTATTAAACTTGGGGTTATTTAGTCTGGAAAAACGAAGGCTTAGGGGGGATCTAATCACAATGTATAAATATATGAGGGGACAGTACAGAGACCTTTCCAAAGATCTATTTACACCTAGGCCTGCGACTGGAACACGGGGGCATCCGCTACGTCTTGAGGAAAGAAGGTTTAATCATAATCACAGACGAGGATTCTTTACTGTACGAGCAGTGAGACTATGGAACTCTCTGCCGCATGATGTTGTAATGAGTGATTCACTACTAACATTTAAGCAGAGCCTGGATGCCTTTCTTGAAAAATTTAATATTACCAGTTATGTATATTAGATTTTATGACAGGGTATTGATCCAGGGAACTATTCTGATTGCCGGATGTGGAGTCAGGAAGGAAATTTTTTCCCCATTGGAACTTGTTTGCCACATTGGGGTTTTTTTTGCCTTCCTCTGGATCAACATGTTAGGCTACGGGTTGAACTAGATGGACTTAGAGTCTCCCTTCAACCTTAAAAACTATGATACTATGATACCAGGATGGATGGGGGTATATAGCAGGATAAGGGCATATAGCAGGATGGGAATATATACCAGGATGGGGGACATATATTCAAGGCAGGAGGATCATTACCAGGATGGGGTACGTTAGTAGAGAATTTGGGGACATTTCCCCCATAACAGTGTCAGCAGCAGATCCTCGACCCATAAGTGTGTCATGACCACATTTTTTGCTTAAAATTTTACTTCCCTCCTCTAAAACCAGGGTGCGTCTTTGGGTCCGGTGCGTCTTATAGTCCGAAAAATCGGTACTTGTTTTCCCTCAATTTTCACCCTCTCTATTTTGATTGATCGTTCTTTATAGAGCCATAGAAAGATGGAGCTAGAAGGAAAACATGTATGTGGGAAGGTGCCCTGAACAGTGGCCATACCAAGGATGTACCGAGCACCTGTACTTGGTTTGGACATTCATTCTGCGCAGACAGACTCCCTTTAAAACTGGTTTCTGTGAAATGCAACAGCATTTATTGATCTTGGGTAGACTGTCAGTATTTTATACTGTCGGTTACGAAGGCAGCTCACATCTGACAGGTTCCCAAACTTCTTTACGTTTTCTCGCTGTTGTAACATAAGACAGAATAAGGTGAAGATCTGAGTAGAGTAAAATGATCACTTTTCTTTGCTCGTGATGTCAGGTTTTCCTCTCTAGGTCATCCACCCGAAGTAATAAACTATGCAGGAATCATTAAATGTATGTTGGATTAATAGTTAATGGACTCGGAGATGATTGAGGGTTTGCATAAACCGGCTGAAGTGACCCAAGTACATAATGCTCTGAGCTACTGGGAGAGGTCACCGCGACTGAAGAGGGGCATTTTAGACAATGTAGACTCAGTCATACGCAAGTGAAATAAATTACATTTTTTTTTTTTGTAATACATCTTCTTTTCATTTCAAATATTATGTCCGGGCTTTTTCTCTTAAGGACCTCTTGCTAATTTAGCACGACACAAAAGCCTGCTAATGTGTTAGGCATTATGAGGACATTTACGTAACCGGCATAATTTGGTTTGAAAGAGCCGGGAGAAGATGCATCTGAATTGCGTAAATAGACTGTGCCGTTAATTATGAGGTCTGATGTGCAGTGTAGGAAGCAGCGTTCATTGTACACAAGACTTTGATGACGGAGTTTGAAGGACTTCAATTCGGGTCCTTGCTGTATCTTTTAATTGGGCATTGGGAACATTTTACATCTGAACATCCAGCTGGTCTCATAATGTGCTGATGAAATCCATCCAGATCAGGCTTACTTTTTACAAAGAGCTTTTGAGATTCAGCATTCAGAAGAAACTTGTAAACTGTGTATAATGGAATATAATAAAGTGGACATGATTGCAGTGATCCAGTTCAACAAGTATGTCATTTCTACGACAAAAGTTGTGCTTGTCTTAAGGAAGCATGCCACGCTATAAGACCCCCGAGACCAGCGGACTGGTGACATACCCTACCCCGCCCTTTCATTAAGTCTAGTGGGTAATACGCTTCAAATGTATTTGTATTCGGAGCATCTTCTCAGTGGTGGGCACCTCCGTGCTCGTCATCAGAAATGCTGCTCCAGTCAAGTTTGGGTGAAATTTACTCCAGAAAAGTGGCCTAACTTTTTGGATGAATTCATCTCTGGCCTTATTTAGCCGACTAGCCCCGTCTTGCCCAATCTTTGACCAATTTTGGACACCTGGCACGAGACCAGTCACGAAAACATCAAGTCACCAAAGCTTTGCAACTTGTATAAGTGTTTTATGTCAAACCATTGTCATAAACACTTCAATGATTAGGCCCCCAAATGTTTTTACCTTGGTTTATTTGTACAAATTAAGCATCCAATAAAGTTTTACATAAACCTGGTAAGTCAATCTAAAAGCAAATGTGTTTTTACTGTAGTTGAGCAAATAGATTCTAGGACAGCGGGCATGCCGGTAGTCTGTGACCGCCCTGCTAGAACCATATGAACCTCTTCCTACCTGCAAGTATCCCCAGCTCCCCTTCCAATTGGTAGCTCCAGCTTGACGTCATTGTGGCATGATACAGACATGATGTCGTAAGGGCCTACTAAATCAGAAGACATTCCAGGGTTGTGAGCAAGTATGAAGAGGATTTTAGGACTTTGGTCCATCAGCCACGGGCTACTGCCAATTTTTTGCTTAACTTCAATGTTTACCATGTCACACTTAATCACTATGTATGTAGGTACTCTTAAGACCAACATATCATTGTGCCTAATTAAATCAATTTGATCAGGACAATACTTCAGTTGGACAATGCCCTATGTTTACACCACATGGAGACTGCGAATAACCTCCCTTACGGTACTGTGCCTTAAGGCCCAGTCACACACAACGACTTACCAGCGATCCCGAAAACGATGCGACCTGATAGGGATCGCAGGTAAGTAGCTGGGAGGTCGCTGGTGAGATGTCACACAGATCTTACCAGCGATGCAGTAACAATGCAGGTCGCAGTAGCGACCTGTATAACGATCTCAGCAGTCACTGTGACCCTGTCACACAGTGTCAAACACACCGATGTGTCCTGCCCAGCAGGACATCGCCTTTGAAGAAAATGGCCTGGACCATTCTGCAACGACCGGCGACCTCACAGCAGGGGCCTGATCGCTGGTAGGTGTCACACATAACAAGATCACTAACGGGATCGCTACTGCGTCACAGAAACCGTGCCTCAGCTGCGATCTCGCTAGCGATCTCGTTATGTGTGACGGTACCTTTAGTTACACTTTTGTAGTTACCATAGTTTCTACCAAACACTGCTAAAATAATGGACATTATCTAAGTAGCAGTGCCATACAATGTCTGAGTAAAAACCACTCAAGTATTAACCCTTCTCACCATGAAAAGTGCCTACAGTGGACATAAAATTCAGAGAGAGACCTTAGTAAGTTCAGGTTGTCATCCTTCAGACCAAGCAACCTTCTACAATTGCTCCATGAGAGGAAGGAAAGTCAATGAAGACTGTGTGCTGCTCCTGGCTCTTGTTACGATGACCTGCCTAAGATTTCTCGAAGACCATGTACATGCCATAATTGCAATATCTTTCCCAAGAGTCAGCAGGATAGTGCACACAGAAAAAATTGTTGAGGACCTATTTGAGGAACGTGGCAAATAACTCAAGGTGATGACTTGACAGCAAAATTCTACAGATCTCAAACGCATCAAGCACTTGTGGGCTATGCTGCAATAACGAGCCCAATCCTTGAAAGACCCAATCAAGCAATTTACTGATTTTGAATCTGCTGCCAATGTTCTGGTACCAATACCGCAAGGCTCCTCCAGACGTTTTGTGCAGTTGAAGTCTCAAGCAAAGCTTTTTTTTTTTTAATAATTTAGCAGGCAAGTAACCTACTCAATATTAGACTTGTGGTTCTTAAGTAGAACTTTTTATACCTGCTTATTAGCACAAATATCTCTTCCATAGCACTTTCCAGACACCATCATCACTTTCCCCATTGAAGCTCACAATCGAAGTTCCCTATGAGTATGTCTTAGGCGTGTCAGAGCAAACCGGAGTACCTGGAGGAAATGTAGGTCACTAGAAAAAAATAGTGATGATAGGCCAAGGTGCAAACTAACTAATTCTTGATAGGCCACCACTAAAATATATATTTATTAGGTACACATTAAAAATTAAGAAATGGTACTAAAGAGAATAAACGGCAGAAAGCAAAGACTCAGTGTGCATCAAAGACAGATGAGGGTCAGTATAACTCTATTAAATAATCTAAAATACGCTGTGTGTAAACTGCCCCTACTGAGCCGTCCTAACGATGGAGGTTGGCACCCTAACAAACGTTGTGTCGTCTATTTTAATCACAAATACCCATTTCTAATGTACGGTTAGGTATTACATGAAATAACATTACTTTTTGTCCCAATGTGTTTCGCCTCCTGTTTCTGAGGTTCATCTGGGAACTTGTTAATAGGAAGCTGGAAGGCATTGACATTAAGTGCTATATTTCTTCCATGGCTGCCAAGTAGATGGATAGAATGTAGTGTGCATCAAAGTTAGATGATGGTCAGTATAACTCTGTTGAATTTCAAAATACGCTGTGTGTAAACTGCCCCTATTAAGCCGTCATAACGATGGAGGTTGGCACCCTAACAAAAGGGATATGTCCTCTACATTTTAATCACAAATACCTAACTGTACGTTAAAAATGGGAATTATGTGAAATAACTTATTTTTTTGTCCCATCGCGTTTCGCCTCCTGGTTCTGAGGTTCATCTGGGGACATGTTAATAGAAAGCTGGAAGGCACTGACATTGAGCGCTATACATCTTACATTGCCGCCAAGTGGATGGATAGGTAGAATTCCGTGTGCATCAAAGACAAAGAAAGGCCAGTATAACTCTGTTGCATAATCCAAAATATATTGTGTAAAATGCCCTTATTAAGCCGTCATAACGATGGAGGTTGGCACCCTAACAAAAGTGATATGTCATATAGTAATCACAAAAACCTAACTGTACGTTAGAAATGGGTGGAAACCATAAACCATTCCCCCCAGGCATTGTAAGAAATAAATTTATTTTACCCAACACGTTTCGCCTCCTGGTTCGATGGTTCATCTGGAGACTTAATAGAAAGCTGGAAGGTGCTGATATTGAGATCCGTATGCGGTATCTTCCATGGCCATCAAGTAGCTGGATTGACAGAAGGCAATGTACCATGCGAAAATCCATACAAACCCCTTGCACATGGGGTCCTCTTTGGGACTTAAATCCTGGACCACTGCGAAGCAACAGTGCTGACCACTGAGCCAACCTTGTTTGCATGAAATATTAATTTTTATTGCCCCACCTTAGGTAACCAATATTGGAGATCTCGCAAAATTTGAGTTATTTCTTCCATAACCCCCCATAGTCCCATGCCAATTAAAATCTGTGTATATAAATTTCGGAGTATTTCTCTTTCCCGCGGTCCCTGCAGTGCTTCTCCTTGTAACTAGATGTTGATGTGTTTCTCAGTTTTCTTGGTTGTAGGTGGGTAGTTCACAGCTGATGATTGTTAAAGCAAACTGATGTTTATTCCCTGCTGAAATCGGAACACAAGGAGCAGGTGAAAATTGGCAATCCTAATGAGCAATTTGGCAGATCAAACGAGATGTCAGAGAGGAGTCCGCAGTTTGCTAAAGCAAGTGTTTGTCTCCCTGCAGCGAATCTGGAGACCTTTAAAATAAAAATGGGGCAACAGAGTCTGGCGGGTTTTTTTTTTTTTTAATGCATCGCGACCATGTACAAGCTTCTCGCTCCATGCCTTTTCATATTGCAGTTATTTATTCACCTTGAGTCTTTGGGGATAAAATCTGTTTAGAAACACATTGCTTACATTTACAAAGGGAGAAACAATCTCTCCAGACGGCACAAACTGAATGAAACGTTCCCCGGATTCGCAGAGCATAATGCAAATACAAAATTGCTGCCACTCTTATCACGTACGACGGGGGTTCGGTGAATGCCTTATTTTATCTTTCAAATGGGTTCTGAAAAAATCCGGAATGTTTTGATCGTTCATTGTTTGCTGGTATATTTACCACGTATGTCTGATAATATTCCCCTTACTTTGCTCCATATGGTATTAGATGTCAGTAAGGAGTCCTAAAGCCAAGCGAAAAATAAAGTGGATTTATATATAAAGCCTGCAACATTTTCAGAAAGAGATCCATGCTAATAACTAACTTTGCTTGATTGTTTGCCGTGGAGAGGAATGTTTTATGTGGCCAACATTTACATAGCTCATAACCTTCATAAAATATTTCGGGAGAGCTCCAGGTTCTTAGTAGATATTTTAGCTAAGCGTAAACCACCGAACACGTAGACTATAAGCGCAGTGTATACATAAGGAGAGCGCTCCTCTTACAATTCAATTCAACGACTGACTGGCTGCAGTGTATGCCATACAAAGTAACCGGCTGTCAATCACTGCGGAAAGGGGCGGGCAGAACCCTCCCTTCATGAATACAGCGGACTCCCAATCAATATCATAGTTGACAAGAGTGTACTGTGCCAAGCATATATGTTACCACTGGCGGACATTAACCGAAAAGGGCCCCTGAGCAAAAACAATATTTGGGCCCTTTGCAGCCCAAAAGGTCATAAAAATGTACAATTCCATCTGCTTTGGAGGTGATAATGGGCCCCCTTACCTCTTGGGCACCTATGCGGACGCACCAGCTGCACCAATGATATGTCTACCCCTGCATGTTACATAGTCTGGGGTGGATTGGAGAGCCAAAAAATTATTCCCTGAAAAGGTCATCACATGAGATAAAATTGGTGTAAGTAGTAGTAGCAGCAGAGAAGTAGTAATAGCTTCACCCACAGGACACTCAACCTGTGTTGCACAAATGATCTGTCAGTGCCCACTATAGTTTTTATTAGGCCTAAGACACACGGCATGAAAATTGGAGCAAGTGGAATGCGATAAAACACTGCATTCCACTTGGACCAATATTACTCTGTGTGCCAGCACTCATGAGCGATTATTTTCTCCGCCCTAATCGGACTGAGAAAACAGTCGCAGCATGCTGCTGGTGCAATGCGTTCCTGGTTTCTCTCGCACCCATTCAAGTCTATGGGGCGAGAGAAAATCGCACTGCACTCGCAGTACACCTGTGTAATGCGAGTGCAGAGCGAGAATGGCAATAGCCGGCAACAGAGGAGAGAGGGAGATAAATCCCTCCCTCTCCTCAGCGCTGGCCCCTCCCTCTCCTCAGCGCTGGCCCCTCCCCTCCTCAGAGCCGGCCCGCCCCCGCAGCTGTGGTCTGATCGCATGATCGGACCTCAGTCGCAGTGACACTCGCATGACACTCGGCTCCCGCTGTGCTGCCTGCCTGAGCCGAGTGTCAGGCGATGATCACAGTAGGTGCCTCGTGTGGCCGCGGCCTTACTCCTATTAGCAGAAAAGGAACCAAAAAAAGTTTAAGGATCAAAGTATTTGCAAGAGAGTGAAAATACTAGTTTTTATTAAAGTTGTCCAGGTTTTGGGTTAAACTCTCCAATCATTGCGATTGCAGACTTGTGAATCATCACAGCTCGCAGTGTGCATGCTGTCAGGATTCTCTGCTGCTGGAGAGGGTACGTGACTGCAAGTATTCTATTTGCAGGTATGCGGTCACGTGCCGAATACACGTGTGTGGCCTCGCTCAATACATATGAATTGAAGGGACTATCAAATTCAGTGGAGGAAGCCTATTGATATGGGGTTGTTTCACATCTAAAGGCTTAGGATACTTGACCAGGATTGATGGTGGACTCAGTGCTGAGCTATATGTGAGTATCCTACAAGAAGAGTTATTTTGTACCCTCGAGTACTATGGGTGTGAAAGGGACGACAGAGCATTCCAACACGACAATGACCCGAAGCATATGTCGCGATCGGCAGAGAAAGGATTAAATAACCATGAAGTAGAGCTGCTGAATTGGCCCCCACAGTCTCCAGACCTCAACCCAATTTTACAGCTGTACATAGAGTAGGAAAAAAAAGCTGTATACATACCCAAGTGAGCCGACTAGTATGCACAAACGTGCAGAAGAGAGCTGGGATCAGATTTCAGTCGAGACATGCTCTCTATCAGATTCAATCAGGGCCAGAAGGATTCTGGAGGGGTGAAAGCCAAAAGTGGATTTACGTAATAATAAAATAAGAAAAATGCAACCTTAGATTTTTAGGAGCAAAACAGTAACAGTGCAGAGACATAAGAAAAATCTGCATAACTACCATAATCATATGCTAAAGAGTTGCAAGTCAAATGTATGTATGAGATAGCCATGTTTCTAGTAACTTTGCCCCTGTGTGAGAAGCAAGGTCCAAAAAGACATTGTTGGGTAAATTTATTTTGGAAAAAGTTGACCCTGACCTCCAGTCCATCCGACATCTTTGGGATAAACTAGAACAAAGATTGTGAGACTCTTCATTATCTGACAACCGGGTCTGACCTTATATTTGCTCTTGTGGATCATTAGTCAAAAATCCCAACACTCTTCCACAATCTTGTAGAAATCCCACCCAAAGGTTGTGGAAGTTAATATAACTGCAGATGAGGGACCACGCCTTATTAACACCAGTGGACGTAGAACCAGATATGATAAAAGCACCAATAGATATGTTTTGAAGTTTTCTTTATTTTCATGACTCTGAAAATTGTAGATTCACATTACAGGCATCAAAACTATGAATTGACACATGTGGAATGAAATACTTAACAAAAAAGTGTGAAACTACTAAAAAGATGTCTTATATTCTAGGTTCTTCAAAGTAGCCACCTTTTGCTTTGATTACTGCTTTGCACACTCTTGGCATTCTCTTGATGAGCTTCAAGAAGTAGTCACCGGAAATGGTTTTCACTTCACAGGTGTGTCCTGTCAGGTTTAATAAGTGTGATTTCTTGCCTTATAAATGGGGTTGGGACCATCAGTTGTGTTGTGCAGAAGTCTGGTGGATACACAGCTGATAGTCCTACTGAATAGACTGTTAGCCGCTTTTTTCTTGCCATAATACAAATTCTAAGTAAAGAAAAACAAGTGGCCATCATTACTTTAAGAAATGAAGGTCAGTCAGTCCGAAAAATTGGGAAAACTTTGAGAGTGTCCCCAAGTGCAGTGGCAAAAACCATCAAACGCTACAAAGAAACTGGCTCACATGAGGACCGCCCCTGAAAGAAAGACCAAGAGTCACCTCTGCTGCGGAGGATAAGTTTTATCCGAGTCACCAGCCTCAGAAATCGCAGGTTAACAGCAGCTCAGATTTGAGGCCAGGTCAATGCAACACAGAGTTCTAGCAGCAGACACATCTGTAGAACAACTGTTAAGAGGAGACTTTGCAGCAGGCCTTCATGGTAAAATAGCTGCTAGGAAACCACTGGTAAGGAAAGGCAACAAGCAGAAGAGACTTGTTTGGGCTAAAGAACACAAGGAATGGACATTAGACCAGTGGAAATCTGTGCTTTGGTCTGATGAGCCCAAATTTGAGATCTTTGGATCCAATCAGTGTCTTTGTACGACGCAGAAAAGGTGAACGGATGGACTCTACATGGCTGGTTCCCACCGTGAAGCATGGAGGAGGAGGTGTGATGGTGTGGGGGGGCTTTGCTGGTGACACTGTTGGGGATTTATTCAAAATTGAAGGCATACAGAACCAGCATGGCTACCACAGCATCTTGCAGCGGCATGCTATTCCATCCGGTTTGCGTTTAGTTGGACCATCATTTATCTTTCAACAGGACAATGACCCCAAACACACCTCCAGGCTGTGTAAGGGCTGTTTGACTAAGAAGGAGAGTGATGGGGTGCTACGCCAGATGGCCTGGCCTCCACAGTCACCAGACCTGAACCCAATTGAGATGGTTTGGGGTGAGCTGGACCGCAGAGTGAAGGCAAAAGGGCCAACAAGTGCTAAGCATCTCTGGGAACGCCTCCAAGACTGTTGGAAAACCATTTCCGGTGACTACCTCTTGAAGCTCATCAAGAGAATGCCAAGAGTGTGCAAACCAGTAATCAAAGCAATAGGTGGCTACTTTGAAGAACCTAGAATATAAGACATATTTTCAGTTTCATACTGTTTTGTTAAGTATTTCATTCCACAAGTGTTAATTCCTAGTTCTGATGCCTTCAATGTGAATCTACAATTTTCAGAGTCCTGAAAATAAAGAAAACTCTTTGAATGAGAAGGTGTGTCCAAACTTTTGGTCTGTACTGTATATATAAATATTACCTTCTCTATGTCTCTTACATGTCCTGTATCCTCATTTCCTACTTTCGGTCAGATTACATTTAATCCCTCTGCATTGAAGCCTTATCAGCACTGGTGTCTTTCTCCAGGCAGCCATGCTGTATTATGTTGAGCTTTGGCAGAAAAAAAAAATTGGCTCAGAGCAGCGCTCACTGGTGTCAGCTACAACCAGTTGATAAAAATCTTGTTAACTGCTGCGATCTCCAGAAGGGGTTTTGTCGCTTTTTACTGGCGCCAGAATAGCTTTCTGTGTTTCATTGCCCGGCCTCATATTCATGATTTGCTATTAGCCTCTTCAGGGATAAAATTTGGAGTAATGAAAAGAAGTTGCAATTATATCATGTAAAAAAAAATATGCAGGTAAACCTTTTTGCAGATCTACGAAGTATTTTACACTTAAAGGGATTGTCCACCAGATTTTTGTGTTGCATGCATTTTGTTTTTAAATATTTGGCATTGTTTTTCTATTTTTTTAATCGTGCGTACTTCATTAAAAAGAGACTATTTTAGATTTATGCATACATCCTGTTCTTTCAGAAATAGTTTTCAGCAGGCTCCTTATCATCAGAGGCAGGATTACAATGGCCGGTAATGCAAGATCTATTAATCACAAGCAGCCAGGTCACAGCACCCCCCTCCCCAACCCCCCCAACCATTAAAATCACTGTCACCAAATGAAATCAAATACTTCGATACAAATATTGCCATCCAAGGCGGTCTATAACTGCTAATATACATATGGATTTCCTGGAAATTAGAAGATTTCTCATTTTTATTTTCATTACAGATCATATGCAGAATACATTGTGCAACAAAATAAGATTAACAAAAGAAAAACCTGACTTAAGCCTTAGGTTATATTCTGATACATTCCCTTTTTTTTTTTCCAGTGACACCCCCCCCCCCCCCCTCCCCGTTTTCCATTACATTGTGTAGAGGATGATACTTATCAAAACGTTGTTAAAATATTGCCCAGATCACAATGTGGTCTTATGAAACTTGTTATAAAGTGTAAATGTTATTTAAAGGGGTGGTTCACTAGTTAGCATTACTAACCACATCGATAGAACGTTGGAAATCAAGGTTTTTCTCAAATACCTTGTGTTGGGAATAGTGCATGTGAGTGGCGCTCTTGCAGTCCTCTCATCCCCATCGTGTGACCTTCGGGTTCCATGACCTCTGATGTCACGTCAACTTCTAGTTGACCTATCACCTCCGAGGTGGCCCCAGTCTCTGTGAGTGACTTGGCTGTGGGCGGCGTTTCACTGCTCATAACAGCCCAGCATCTCCCCGCTCCCTCCTCTTTCACTGCAGAGCGCTGCCAGCAGGAGAGATGCTGGGCTGTGATGAGCGGTGAAACTTCACCTACAGCCCTGTAATTCACGGAGACTGGGGACGGCCGCGGTGATGTCAGGTCAATTGGAAGTTGACCTGACATAACCGGACATCAGAGGTCATGGCTCGGGGGTCATGCGATGGGAATGAGCGGACCGCACTAGCATCGCTCACAGGTTTTATTGCCACTAGAGTCATTCTGCTGTAGTTCCAGTGCTCCTCGTCAATCATGCCTTGTGCCATGTCTCTGTTGACTTACTGAAACCATAGCCATTTTCTGCCTCTATCTCTGATTTTGATGTATTCTACTTGTAGAGTACATTCTATGGATCTGAATATACTTTGTGTCTCTAAAGTTACCCTACCTGATCGGTTTTTTGTTGTACCATCTATATCAGTATAGTTGCCTGTGTGGATTTACATCCTTGCTAGCTGGTTTCTCAGAGCTCAACTCTTCTTCACTTCTCCATAATCAAACTTGTAATAACTAGGCAATGCCAGAGCTGAGACATAAGCTGAACAGTGTGTGTTGTCTGCTGCTGACTGCTCAGTGAAGTGAAACTGCAAATGCTGCTCTATTGATGCATATGGCAGAAGATAATTCTCTGCCATATGCATCACTAGAGAAGCACACACTGGCAGCACTGCTGATGTAGATTGCAAAAGATAAAATCGGTCAGACAGAGTGCTGTATAGATGCAGGGACTTCACATAAAGCATAACCCCTTTAAGATTTAGGGGGAAATAAATAGTACTGGGGTTCTTCATATGCCATTTTTAAACTGAATTGCACTAAATGTGTCACATTTATGTAAAGGCTTATGTAATTTAATACATTTGGGTTGTCCACACAACACAAATTAAAATTTACATTTGCCATAATTGATGCATCAAACTGCAAAAGGCTTACACCAGTGGAAAAAGCTGCGTATTTTCTTTTATTTAACATTTTTAGAAATTTCTCCCCTTAAATCTCTATACATAGTTGATGTAAGCTATTCGAACGTGCCGATTTTGGTGGTACTAGATGAGCAACTGATGGGTATGGGGGCCTTCCAATGGGGGAATGTGAGGAGGATTGGGAAGATCAACGGCCTCCTCTTTAAAGGGAACCTGTCATCAGAAATTTTGCACTAAACCTAAAAGATTCCCCCTCTGCAGCTCCTGGGCTGCATTCTAGCAAGGTTACTGTTGTTCTTATGCCCCCTTTCTGACCAAAATAAAGACTTTATAAAGTGGTACCTTTTTGTATTCCAATCTTGATAATGGTACATGGGGGCGGGCTCTCTGGTGTCCGTTAGTCTGCCCCCTGCCGCTTTAGGCCATCCCCCATCGCGCAATTTCAAAGAGGTGACGTAAGGTAAGCTGGCCAGCGCTTGCGCAGAACGGTGGAGGCGGCGGTGAAAGCACGAGATTATGGGCGGGTACTTGCTGATGTAAATCACAGCGCCGCCCAAAATCTCTCGCCTGCGCAACACGTCACCAGCGGTCACACTGTGCACATTGCACAGTCCCGCGAGAGTGGCACGGCGCATGCGCGAAACCTCGGACGCACTGGGCGGCCTCCTGAGGTATGAAATTGCGCGATGGGGGACGGCCTAAAGCGGCAGGAGGCAGACTAATGGACACCAGAGAGCCCGCCCCCATGTACCATTATCAAGATTTGAATACAAAAAGGTACAACTTTATAAAGTCTTTATTTAGGTCAGAAAGGGGGCACATAAACAACAGGAACATTGCTAGAATGCAGCCCAGGAGCTGCAAAGGGGGAATCTTTTAGGTTTAGTGCAAAATTTCTGATGACAGGTTCCCTTTAATCTTCAAGGTGAATAAGATGCTACAGTATCTGAACTGTCTGGTGGTGGCTTTCTCCACTTTACCCATTGGAAACGCATGAGCACTAGGCACAGTGGTGGGCTAATATGTGTGTTTGTGAGTTTGGAGAGGGAGCTGTAGAGACATACAATGTGTTTGGAAGCTTTAATATTTGGAAGCGTTCAATACTTTAATCCTAAAAGGGTCAATCACTAATTGGAAGCAAAAAGGGTCTCCTTTTTCCAAGGAACAAAACCATTCTTACCCACAGGGTGTGTCTGTTCCGTTAGTTTATCGACATCAAAATGAATAAAGCAAATTGTCACACTATCACTGGATGCCATTTCAGATGTTAGCATTAGTGTTGAGCGAGTAGTTAAAGGGAACCTGTCACCGCTTTCTCGGCCTATAGTCTGCGGTCAACACCAGTGGGCTCTTATATACAGCATTCTAACATGCTGTATATAAGAGCTCAGGCCGCTGTATAGAACATAGAAAAACACTTTATAACACTCGCCTAAACTGGTCGCTGCGGTGGATGTGGCTCAGATGGGTGTCTTCGTCCTCCGCTGTTGGTGCCTCCTCTTTCGGCCATCTTCGTCCTCCTTCTGAAGCCGCGGTGCATGACGCGTCTGTCATACACACTCGCCGGTCCTGCTCATGCACACTACAATACTTTGATCTGCCATACTCAGGACCTGAATGCCGGCGAGTGTGGATGATGTAGGACGCGTCATGCACCGCGGCTTCAGAAGGACGAAAGGGGTACTAACAAAGATGGCCGAAAGAGGCGGCGCTGACACCGGAGGACAAAGATGCCCATCGCTACATCCACCCCAGCGACCGGTTTAGGTGAGTATTATAAAGTGTTTTTTATGTTGTACTCAGCGGCCTGGGCTCTTAAATACAGCATGTTAGAATGCTGTATATAAGAGCCTGGTGGTGGTGGCCGCAGCTTATAGGGCAAAAAACTGGTGACCGGTTCCTTTTTAACTATTCGTACTTGCTATGCTGTTAGCGAGTACTGTCCGCTACTCGCATATTCGTTACGAGTAGAGTTGAGCGCGGTTCGTGGTTCGTGGTTCTCCAGTTCTAGGCTCGAGTGATTTTGGGGCATGTTCTAGATCGAACTAGAACTCGAGCTTTTTGCAAAAGCTCGATAGTTCTAGAAACGTTCGAGAACGGTTCTAGCAGCAAAAAACCAGCTAAATCCTAGCTTGGTTTCTGCTGTAATAGTGTAAGTCACTCTGTGAATCACACTATTATGACATTTCAGTGTATAGTGTGCGTGAACAGCGCCTTCAGATCACTGCTGTTTCTATAATGGCGATCGCCATTTTTTTTTTTTTTTCTTGTCTTCCTTCCCTAAGCGCGCGCGTCTTGTGGGGCGGGCCAGCATGTCAGCCAATCCCAAACACACACGCAGCTAAGTGGACTTTGAGCCAGAGAAGCAACGGCATGTGTGATAGGATGTCCATGTCACATGTCCCTGCATTATAAAACCGGACATTTTCCTCCAGCACGCCATTATCTGCCTTCTGCGTCTTTGGTGTCAGACATCAGTGTCGCAGCTCCGTCCTCCTGAGTCCTATCGCCGATACAACTGTATGCGCTGCATACACAGCGTTAGACAGCTTAGGGATAGCACTTTATAGCAGTCCTTTTAAGGGCTCAAACCGGCAGGGTCAGAGTTAAGGTGACAGGTCCTGAAAACAGCGCCAGCGTCTGTGTAGCCAAGGTCAGGGATTTCCTCCCTGCATTTCCCTATTAGGAGGGATATAAAGGCAGGCTTCCATTCCTCTACCCAGAGCCCCAAAATCCTGGCACTGTACCCTCGTGTCCTCTGCATACTCCAACTCATTATAACTAAGCCATTATACTAGCAAACACTCAGTGTACCTAGTGGCATCCTATACGTGGCTATTGGACTTTGCTATAGTCACACTAGTGCAAAGACATTTGCAGCACCTCTACCTGCATTGCACACTCCAACTCATTATAACTAAGCCATTATACTAGCAAACACTTAGTGTACCTAGTGGCATCCTATACGTGGCTATTGGACTTTGCTATAGTCACACTAGTGCAAAGACATTTGCAGAGCGCGTCTGCCTGCATTGCACACTCCAACTCATTATAACTAAGCCATTATACTAGCAATTTTTGCTGCCAGTTTAAGGGCCGTAGTTGCATTGTCAGGGATATTTATTCTTTATTATTCTGCTGTTAATAAAGCTAGACCACCACTGCAATCTACACCACCTCTCAATTTTTACTACCACATTTTCAGTCCACAATCTTGTCGCAATCAACATGAGTGGCAAAATGACAGATGCTGGTGGAAAGGGGAAGAGGCGTGGTGGAAAAGGCAAAAAAGGTTTTGTCCGTGGGGAAGGTGGCAAAGCTCCATTATCATCTGCTGAAGATAGACCATCTACCAGCAAAAGTAAGATGTCTACTACGTACCGTGGACAATCCGATGTGCTCCCTTTTTTACGGACACGAACAACAGGAACAAAGGTAGATGATGGGCAAAAAAGGAAAATGCTTGAATGGATCTCAAGTGGTCCAACTAGTGCCCTCTCAGCCACTTCAAGTACCGCATCCAAAAAACACCAGTCCTCTGAGTTGTCATCCCAATCACACTTGATTTCTCCCAGCTCTGAAGTCTCCATCAGCCCTGCACAGTATGGTGGAACTGAGATGGCTGAGTCTGCAGAGCTGTTCAGTCACACTATAGCCTGGGAATCAGAGGTCTGCTCCCAAGCTACAGTGAGTACAGAACAGGAAATGGTCTGCAGTGATGCCCAGAACCTTTGTGACTCTGATTCAGGCCGTGAGGACCAAGTTTCTGAGCATAATGTTGACCCTTTGTCACAAACTGTAACACCTGTGGTTATAGACAATGAGGAACATACTGATGAAGATGAGACGCAGATACCCGATTGGGATGACAACTTAAATATTCGGTCAGGGCAAGAAGAGGCTCGGTCTGAGGGGGAGGGGAGTGCAAACACAACAATTGATGATGAAGTTCTAGATCCCACCTACTGTCAACCCACAGTCAGACACTCGAGGAGGTCAACAGAGGCGGTGGAGGAGGATGCAACCGACGACGAAGTTACCTTGCGCCTTCCTGGACAGAGTCGGAGCACTGGTAGCATGTCTACAACTGCATCCTCAGCCACCACTCTGCCTATGAGCATTATTCGGGGTGGATCAACAGGTCGCATGGCCTCTAAGCCTTGCCTAGCCTGGTCCTTTTTTGACATAGAAAAAGATCGCCCAAATTATGTGATCTGTAAACTTTGTCATGATTCTCTTAGTAGAGGTCAAAACCTCAGCAGTTTGACAACTTCTTCCATGAATCGTCACATGAATAAATATCATAGGTCCCGGTGGGAAGCTCACCGTGCTGCAATGCGGCCTAGCGGAGCGAACCATCCACCGCCTGCCCCTTCCAGTGCATCCGCGCGCTCTTCATCTTCTAGGACTGTGGGGACAGCTGTCACACCTGTTTTTCCACGCACAACTTCCACCACTGTAACCGCAACAGGCAGTTTGCTTGGTAGGTCGTCAGTTTGTTTGGAAGGGGAAACAAGTGAGTGTGTACAGCTCTCTCAGACATCGATAGCACCAACGTTGGATGAAGGCAACATCATGTCTCCGCCTGCACTTTCCTCACAAACCTGCATTTTTCCAGGGACACCCTACTCAACACCGTCTACACACAGCAGCCAGATCTCTGTCCCTCAGATGTGGTCAAATAAAAGGCCACTTCCTCCGACCCATGACAAAGCTAAGAGTTTGACTCTATCCCTCTGTAAGCTGTTGGCTACCGAAATGCTGCCTTTCCGCCTAGTGGACACACAGGATTTTAGAGACCTTATGTCTGTCGCTGTGCCCCAGTACCAGATGCCTAGTCGCCACTACTTCTCTAAGAAAGGTGTGCCCGCGCTACACCAGCATGTCGCACACAACATCACCGCTTCCTTGAGAAACTCTGTGTGTGAACGGGTGCATTTCACCACCGATACTTGGACCAGTAAGCATGGACAGGGACGTTACATGTCGCTGACTGGGCACTGGGTAACTATGGTGATAGATGGTGAAGGGTCTGCTGCACAAGTCTTGCCGTCCCCACGACTTGTGTGTCAATCCTCTGTCTGTCCAAGTTCCGCCACTGCTTCTGCATCCTCCACCTCATCTGGGTCCTCCACCTCCGCCCCAAGCCTTCCTGGTCAGGCCACCAGCGTTCTCACTGCGCAGAAGGAATCACGCACCCCTCATTACTATGCTGGCAGCAGAGCGCAACGGCATCAGGCGGTCTTTAGCTTGACATGTCTTGGGAATAAGAGTCACACAGCTGAGGAGTTGTGGTCAGCTCTGCGGTCCGAGTTTAATAAATGGTTGTCTCCACTCAACCTGCAGCCTGGTAAGGCCCTGTGTGACAATGCTGCAAACCTGGGTGCGGCCCTTCGCCTGGGCAAGGTGACACACGTACCTTGTATGGCTCACGTGTTGAACCTTGTCGTCCAGCAATTTTTAACACACTATCCCGGCCTAGATGGCCTTCTGAACAGGGCACGAAAACTGTCTGCTCACTTCCGCCGTTCAAGCGCCGCAGCAGAGCGACTTGCATCGCTCCAGAAGTCTTTCGGCCTGCCGGTTCATCGCCTGAAATGCGATGTGGCGACACGCTGGAATTCAACTCTCCACATGTTACAGCGACTGTGGCAGCACCGCAGAGCCCTGGTGCAATACGTCATGACGTATAGCCTGGGCCAACGAGATGCAGAGGTGGGGCAGATCACCCTGATGGAGTGGTCTCAGATCAAGGACCTATGCACCCTTCTGCACAGTTTCGACATGGCGACGAATATGTTTAGCTCTGACAATGCCATTATCAGCATGACGATTCCAGTCATTTACATGCTGGAGCACACGCTAAACACTATTCGGAGTCAGGGGGTGGGACAACATGAAGGGGAGGAACTACAGGAGGATTCATATGCGCAAGGGACAACAACATCACCAAGGTCCAGACGTTCATCATCACCAACGCAGCAGGCATGGGACCATGGGGGACAGGGATCGACAAGGGCGCATAGTAGCAGGCGAAATGTTGAGCAAGGTGCAGGAGAACATGAAGAAATGGAGGACGAACTGTCCATGGACATGGAAGACTCAGCGGATGAGGGAGACCTTGGTCAAATTTCAGTTGAAAGAGGTTGGGGGGAGATGTCAGAGGAAGAAAGAACGGGTAGCACCTCTATGCCACAAACACAGCGTGGACTGGGTCCGCATGGCTGCGCAAGACACATGAGTGCCTTTTTGTTGCACTACCTCCAACATGACAGTCGTATTGTCAAAATTAGAAGTGATGATGACTACTGGATTGCCACACTTATAGATCCCCGGTACAAGTCCAAATTTTGTGACATAATTCCAGCCATAGAAAGGGACGCACGTATGCAGGAGTATCAGCAGAAGCTGTTACTCGATCTTAGCTCGGCTTTTCCACCAAACAACCGTGCAGGTGCAGGGAGTGAATCTCCCAGTTGTAACTTGACAAACATGGGACGGTCTCGTCATCTTCAACAGTCTACCCGTACCAGTAGGACCGTATCTGGTGCTGGTAACAGCAATTTTATGGAATCTTTTCATAATTTTTTTAGACCCTCCTTTGCAAGGCCACCAGAGACAACAAGTCTGACACATAGTCAACGGCTGGAGAGGATGATACAGGAGTATCTACAAATGAACATCGATGCCATGACTGTGCAACTGGAGCCTTGCTCCTTTTGGGCTTCAAACCTAGAAAAATGGCCAGAGCTCTCCAGTTACGCCTTGGAGATTTTGTCGTGTCCAGCTGCCAGCGTTGTCTCTGAACGTGTCTTCAGTGCTGCTGGGTGTGTGCTGACAGATAAGCGCACGCGTCTGTCCAGTGACAATGTGGACAGACTGACGTTCATCAAAATGAACAAGTCATGGATCCAGAAGGAATTTACAACCCCTGTGTCATCCTGGGGAGAGTAAATGCTTGTGGATTTGGAATGTGCTTGATGCAAATCTAGCTGTGAAGTGTACAACTAGGGCACAAGTGCTGCCACTGAATGGGTGGGTGTGTGTGGGGCACAATTTTTGGAAAAAAAGGGAGACTCCGCTTGGAGTAACCCTTGCTTACATTGTTTTTAAAAGAAGCCAAGATGAACAAGTCATGGCTCAGCAAAGACTTTATCTACCTACCCCGGTGTCACGCTGGGGACGGTTAATTATGGCGTATTTTTGAATGTGCTTGATGCAAATCAAAACATCCTGTTTGCAACTAGGGCCCAAGTGCTGCCACTGATGGGGTGGGTGTGTGTGGGGCCCAATTTTTGGAAAAAAGGGAGACTCCGCTTGGAGTAACCCTTGCTTGATGTGTTTTTAAAAGAAGCCAAGATGAACAGAGCTGGGATCAGGAAAGACTTTGCTACCTACCCCGGTGTCATCCTGGGGACGGATAAGAATGGCGTATTTTTGAATGTGCTTGATGCAAATGTAGCTGTGAAGTGTCCAACTGGGGCACAAGTGCTGCCACTGAAGGGGTGGGTGTGTGTGGGGCCCAATTTTTGGAAAAAAGGGAGACTCCGCTTGGAGTAACCCTTGCTTGCTGTGTTTTTAAAAGAAGCCAAGATGAACAGAGCTGGGATCAGGAAAGACTTTGCTACCTACCCCGGTGTCATCCTGGGGACGGATAAGAATGGCATATTTTTGAATGTGCTTGATGCAAATCTAGCTGTGAATTGTACAACTGGGGCACAACTGCTGCCACTGAAGGGGTGGGTGTGTGGGGCCCAATTTTTGGAAAAAAGGGAGACTCCGCTTGGAGTAACCCTTGCTTGCTGTGTTTTTAAAAGAAGCCAAGATGAACAGAGCTGGGATCAGGAAAGACTTTGCTACCTACCCCAATGTCATCCTGGGGACGGTTAATTATGGCGTATTTTTGAATGTGCTTGATGCAAATCTAGCTGTGAATTGTACAACTGGGGCACAACTGCTGCCACTGAATGGGTGGGTGTGTGTGGGGCCCAATTTTTGGAAAAAAAGGGAGACTACGCTTGGAGTCACCTTGCGGTGTTTTACATGATTTTAGAAGGGCGTGCCATGCCTATATCTGTGTGTCCTCCTCTTTTTCCTTGTCCAGCTGTTTTGTTTTCGCATGAGTATATGTCCTTGTCACTTTCCCATGTGTTGTGAGTTGTTTGTCACCTTTTGGACACCTTTGAGGGTGTTTTCTAGGTGTTTTTCTGTGTTTGTGATTGCCTGCCATTGTTTCCTATTGGCTCGAGTTCGGTTCGTCGAACGTTCGACGAGCCGAACTCGAACGGGACCTCCGTTCGGCGAACCGACCTCGAGCCGAACCGGGACCGGTTCGCTCATCTCTAGTTACGAGTAGCGGGCGCAAGGTAAGTCAATGGGAAATACTCGCTAAGTAGCGAGTAACCCGAAAGCTGTACTTTTTGTGCGAGTAGCGAATAGTATGGCTTTCGGGTTACTCGCTACTTAGTGAGTATTTCCCATTGACTTACATTGCCATCGCTACTGGTAACGAATACGCGAGTAGCGGACACTACTCGCTAACAGCAGAGCACGAATAGTCAACTATTCGCCCAACACTAGTCAGCATGTTTCGGTGTAAAATAAAAGTTCCGTCCGTACTTTTCCTATATAAAATATAGAGCCTCCTATTCCCTTACGCACTCGGGAAGCTTTCCTTCTGCATCATATTGTTGCAATTTTCAACCAGCGCTAATGTTCAGTGATGAAGTTCTCACTTTCCTTCTCCTCTTATCTGTGTCTTCGCTGAAGCACTTATCACTTTGAAGTAGTCGCTGGTAACCGGCGCTGTAATTAACTTCAAAGTTTCACTTCAACTTTCCGCGCATATCTTTGGAACGTCTGCACATTAGCTCCACTTACTGCCGAAAAAGAAGTGTCAGAGTGTGATCAATGACTCCAATTCCAGCCTGTCCCTCGTTACAGGATTTGCTTGGCTCCTATTCCTCTTTCCTTATTCATCTTCCTGCTTTTTTTTTTTTCTTTTTTCAGTTATGACCTGGTTCCTTTTTATTAGGATAAAGTAATCCAGAAAATAAGCGATGCGGCTGACAAGTTACTTTTTGCATTATTATTGCACAAAGCGGGCCATTTTTAACTTCATTGCTTCTGTTCTGGGGATAGCGCGAGTAACACTTACCGATTGGCTGCTTTATTATGGAAACTGCTCTGTTCCGTTGGCTTTGGGAAACCACATATAATTACATGCATTATTGTTACAGCTCGGAATAAATGTTCGACTGAAAATTTTCTTTTCCAGGAAATGAGACTTCAATTGCATTGTGGCCCTTACACATAGATAACCTTGTCCAAATCTGATGGGAAACAATACCGCCACATATTTGTCTATGAAAAGCCGTTCTCTCTGTCACAAAGATAACCTTTCATCGCAAAAATCTTATCATTCGGGAAAGAAAAGCCAGAATAAAGATGAAGAAAAACTGACTGCAGATGAGGGTTTTTTATTTTTTTTTTCTTAAATGTCAAGTCTGTTAATGGAAGGGAGTGCGGCTGCCTGATGAACATGTCACATCGTAGGCCTTTTATTTTTCTGTGGATTTTTTTTTTTTTTTTTACACCCTTGATCCCTTTGTATTATTCCCCGGCGGTCGTGTTCTATGGCTTTTATTGTTCACCATCACATTCAGCCTCCAAATTAATTGCAATGATTGGTGAGACTGGCACTGGGCATGCGCGGGGATGGCTGGAGCAGTGGGCGGTGCATCAGCTATGCAAAGGAGCGATGGGGGCGGCATACAGGACCAGGGGGCAGAATAACGGACGCCAGAAAGCCCGCCCCCGTGTCACATTTACAGTATCTGAATACAAAAAGGTACCACTTTATAAAGTCTTTATTTTGGTCTCACAGGGGGCACAATAATAACAGGGACCTTTCCAGAATGCAGCCCAGGAGCTGCAGAGGGGGAATCTTATAGGTTTTGGGCGAAATTTCTGCTGACAGGTTCCCTTTAAGAAGTCTGCAGTCGCATAGATTGGCTGAAGACTTTCACCACATAACTGGACAGCCCCTTTAAATATTTTCAGCTGTAATATAGAGGGTGATTTGTTTATGGGCTTGACCAATAATACACAATAATATCACAATGGGTGAGGGTAAGGAATCTTACTAAAATATATTGGTAATTGCATTTTATGCCATCCTATGGCTACAAAAATAAGTACAAATGGTAATCTTAATAAATCTACATCTGACTGACCGATCCGGGCTTTGGACCGTAGTGCAGAATCTTCCTGAGCTTCTAGATCACAAATATCAGCCATGGCCATAGGTGGTAATAACGAGGGTATTTTTCTCCAATCTCCGCCAGCAGCTACACGTGACACTAGAGCTTCCATTCATTTCTCTGTTGATTATGTGGGCATGGTGTATAGCTACTTAACTAAGGGATAAATTATGTTTCTGGCAGCTGACACTGGCATAAAGTACCCATGAGACGGACATAGTGATCTCAAACGAGTGCCACCGTTACAAAGCCTTCAAGGAACCCCAAATAATGGTGTCCTGAGGGACCTGAATCTGGGCCAAGCCTGTGAGTGAAAAATGGCTAATGACCGCAGTGTATGCAATAAATGGCGGAAAAAGCACTTGGCAAATCGTCAGCACTTCTTCCAGATAGAAATGGACAGGGTGCACATGTTTGCTTGGAAAAAGCATTTGTTTACGTTATTAATATTTGATGATATTGAGTCTTGACTCTACAGAATTGCACAGGCCTTCCGAAGAAATTCACCAACATCTATTGAACTGTCGTCTTAGCTTATTGTAAGATGATTAATATGCAATATGTGAAGGGAATGGAGGCAATAAATTTAGGAAAATGCATTTTACAACTTGTCAGCACTTCTAAAATTGGAGCGGGTGCATGTTTTTTGCTTGCACAAAAATTTGCTTATACTATTAATGAATACCAAGTTTTGACTTCTAAGGAAGACCTTCTTAGCCGGATTCATTGAACTCCGCCGTCCTAAGATTTCTTATGTCTTTGGTTTGAAATTGCTCCCGACTTTCTTGTCCGTTTGGTGTTTACTTTTCGCGCACGAGGAAAGGACTTTATAAAGACGACTTTGTTACTATTAAATTATTTTTTTTCTTGTCTGAGAATTGTCATTGGCAGAAGGGTAGACATAAGTGAAGACCTTATCCTCTGAATCGTGCACACGTGAGAAAGTAAGGAGACCCTTGAAGACCTTGGAGTTGGAAGTTCAAGATTTTCTGACCCATGAGCAAAGCGCATAATGTTATCTTAATAGAATTTTTTTTTTAGTCTGATTTCTAGTCTGAATAAAAAAAAAAAATTAATGACAAGTCTACATTATTATATGCCCCCGTTATGACTCGGAAGTATCTCCCTTTTCATGTATCATCTTATATTATTAAAAGCAACACAAAGGGAGGATTCATTTTGTGCTCCGAGGATATGTCCCTGTATCATTTTTCTTCCGAGTTGTCTGTAATTATAGTTAATTCTTGTTGGATCAGTAGATTTTATGAATTTTGTAGGTAGAATGTTTGAAAAAGTGAACTTCTCCTTTTGAGCACTAAATAATTTCTTCTTTTTTCAATGGTTGCAAAGTCTGGTGGAGTTGCAATATTATAATGTGGTTCTTAAAGGGAATCTGTCAGCAGGTTTTTGCTATGTAATCTGAGAGCTCCATAAGGTAGGGGCAGAGACTCTAATAACAGGGACGTGTCACTTACTGGCCTGTGTTTTGATGATTTAATACAGTGAGTGTTTTATCAGCAGGAGCTTATCTCTGCAGGACTAAAGGGTGCTTTACACGCTGCGACATCGCTAGCATTTGCTAGTGATGTCACGAGCGATTGCACCCGTCCCCGTCGTTCGTGCGACATTTGGTGATCACTGCCGTAGCGAACATTATCGCTACGGCAGCGTCCCACACATACCTTGTCAGCGACGGCACTGTGACCGCCGAACAATCCCTCCTTCAAGGGGTAGGTTCGTTCTGCGTCATAGCGACGTCACTAAGCGGCCGCCCAATAGCAGAGGAGGGGCAGAGATCAGCGGCCGGAACATGCCGCCCACCTCCTTCCTTCCTCATTGCCGGTGGACGCAGGTAAGGAGATGTTCGTCGTTCCTGCGGCGTCACACATAGCATTGTGTGACACCGCATGAGCGACGAACAACCAGAGGCATGCACCAACAACCATATTTTGTAAAGGAGCGACGTGTCAACAATCAACGATTTTTGACGTTTTTGCAATCGTTGCACGTTGCTCCTTGGTGTCACACGCTGCGATGTTGCTAACGGCGCCGGATGTGCATCACTAACGATGTGACCCCGACGATATATTATTTGCGATGTCGCAGCGTGTAAAGCACCCTTTAGTGTCTCGTGCCTCCTGGTCCAGTTACACCCCTACCACTGATTAGTAGTTTTCTGTCACTATACAATGAAAAGTGGTGTTGTGGTGAGTTATATACAGCTGAACAACGGAACTCTGGGACCCTGATTAGAGATGTGCCACTCACTGGCTTATGTATTGCTGATTTAATACAGTGAATGTTTTATCAGCAGAAGGCTATCACTGCAGGATTAAGTGTCTCATGGTCCAATCACACCCCCACCACTGATTAGCAGTTTTCTGTCACTATACATTGAAAAGCTTATGAGTGGGCCGGTTATACACAGCTGAACAAGTGAGCTCTGCTAGATCTGCAGCAGAGAAAACTGTGACTCTATCATAAGGGTTACACACCGTAAACTAAGTGATACATCGCTGGCATTAGGGGTCTCTGTCCCTACATCATGATTCTGTCAGACTACATAGTAAAAACCTGAAGATACATTCTTCCCCAGCAAAAAAAATTCTGAAAAGGAATCTATCAT